>NW_008676009.1:6375-6645 GCF_000695815.1 Acanthisitta chloris
CCCACCTGCAGCTCTTGAGGGTTCATGGTGGAGTAGGGTCCCAGCAGGACCTGTGGCCCCATGGAGAGAGGAGCCCATGCTGGAACAGGTTTACTGACAGGACTTGTGACCCTGGCTGGAGTAGTCTGTTCCTGAAGAACTGTGTCCTATGGAAATGTCCCACACTGGAGCAGTCAGTGAAGAACTGCAGCCCTTGCGAAGGACTCATGTTGGAGAGGCTCTCAGAGGTCTGTGTCCCATGGGAGGGATCCAGTGCTGGAGCAGGGAAAG
>NW_008676009.1:7115-10260 GCF_000695815.1 Acanthisitta chloris
AGACTGTGACCCCCATTCCCTGTCCTCATGTGCTGCTGGGGGAGGAGGTGGATGAAATAGATAGTGAAGTTGAGCTGGGAAGGAGGAGTGGTGGGAAGCTTCCTTTTCTTTTGTTCTTATTTCTTATTATCCTGCTCTGATTTGATTGGTAGTAAATTAAACTGTTTTCCCCAAGTCAAGTCTATTGTGCCTGTGGCAGTAAGTGGTGAGTGATCTCTCCCTGCCCTTGTCTCAACTCATGAGCCTTTCATCACATTCTCTCTCACCTGTCCAGCTGAAGAGGGGAGACACAGAGAGGCTTTGGTGGGCACCTGGATCCGGCCATGGTCGCCCCATCCCATGTCCCTTCTCACATCTCTGTGTTGGCTAGTTTAGTGAGGGCAGAGCAGTGTGTAGGGCCAGATTTGAAAGTTGTTTCAAGGTGGTCAGGTATTAGGCCATTAGTAGCTGCAGTGGTTTGATTATTGGTTTTTATCAGCTGCTAGAGATTTTTCCTGTGGGAAGTTTAAATGTTTTTAAATTGAGGTTGGGTTCAGACACTTGACCAAACACATGAAGCTTTGAGAAAACAAAGTGAGGCTTAATATACTTTTGTTAAACTCTTTCTAGTTCATTTTTATATGGTAGTTTGGGTCCTGTTGAGCTTTTCTTCTTCCTCAGTATATTTAAGAAATAAAGATTCTGTTATGTGTAAGCAGCTCCTGATTTCCAAATTCCTTGGAAAAAATCCTGACACTGGAATGTTGTGCATGACAGCAAATGAGACTTGTTTCCAGGTTTTCTTTTGTGGAGTGTCTCATGAGTGATCCTCAAGTGCTTCAGTCTGCAAGATGAATGTATCTGCAGAGTAGTTCATATTTTGTAGAGGATATTACTAACATGTGTAAACTCATCTCCAGCATCTGGTACCAATACTTGTGGTCCTTCAGCTCACGTCCTTAGCCTTAATTCTGGAGCCCATTAGCCTTCTGCAGTTATTTTCATGTGTGTCTTTCCTTTTCATTCAAACTCAAAAAGCTATTCAGCCATAACTGTGTGATGTATAGTTTTCCATGGTGAGGGGTGTGGGGAATATTGGGCTCAGTTGGGTGTTTGCTGAGGAGTAACTTTGAACTGACAGTGTGACAGGACAGGGCAGATTAGATCATTGTTTTCTTCCTAGAACTTTCCTTATCATCTTCATTCTAATGCTAGTAAAAGCTTTCAGAATTTAAGGCATGTAAGCTGAAAGTTAGGTGCAGCTGAGTGGAGATGTTTGAAATGATTGCATGTTGCTCCCAGTTATCTGCCCGAAGTGGTGAAAATAGCTGAGGCTGAGAGTGTCACAGCTTCCTTGAGTTCCTGCTCTGACATGTCATGTAGCTATAGTCTGCTTTTGTGGTGCTATGCTGGTACGTTACTGCTATCAGTATTGATTTCAGATGGAATACATACACCATGGCACAAATGTTATGGAGCTTTTTGGTCCTGCTTTGAAATTAAGGTATACATATGTATGTGTGTGTGTTTTCCTGCATAGTAGGTATTTTGCTAAAGGATTTGTTTCCAAGTATGAAGTTTGGTCAGTGTTTGTGTGGAACTTATTTATGAAAACTTTATTTAATACAAATATCTAGTAATATCTAATAACTATGGACTAAACATTTCAGAAGATCAACATTTCTCATTACATGTTCATTAGCTGAGACAGCTACACAAAACAGAACTTATAGTCCAGGATGTATACAAGGCAATCTAAACCAGGTTTTCTAATTCATGTTGGAGTGTCAAAATACTCTGTGAGGTAATGTTGATGATGTTGCTAATTTTAGCTCCTCTCCCCTTGTTTTCTGCCCCAGCCCCATGACTTTGACGAGTGCAGATTTGATATCAGCGTGAATGACAGCGTGTGGTACCTCCGAGCCCAGGACCCAGACCACAGGCAGCAGTGGATTGAGGCATTAGAACAACACAAGGTATGTTGGGTTCTTTTCTTTTTCCTGAATTATTTTCTCCCTCATTGGTTCAAGCATGGAGCTTGCAGAGAGTTCTGAGCTTCCCTATACAGTCATTGAAGTACTCAAGGAACTTCTGAGAGGTAAAAGCTGCAAGATTGAAACTGTGTGTTAAATATGTTTCAAAGGAATTGATTTGCTTGTTCTCCATAGATAGATTTAAAAGAACTGGAAGCTAATAACTGTTGAACCTTCCTTGAGCTCTCTAGCTTGGAACAAAGAAAGCTTGCGTTATGCTTCAGTGACTTTGTCATGGTTTTGTCCATCTTCTCTTACTTTGAAATTGAATTGTTTCTTATCTGTCCTAGATGTTAAACTTGTTAGCCTCAGAGTGAGTTCTCCTGGGTTATCATTCTGGTTTTAGGCTCCTCTTTTTCATCATTTGGCTGATTTTACTCAGTCTGATCACTGGCTTTTGTCAATCCTTGTCTTTTAAGTCCTTACTCTTCATCAGCATTTTGGTTCAGCTTTCTTGATCTATGCATTATGTCTTCCTGTGAACTCAGTTCATGATCTTAGGATCTTATGTCTTCCAGTGAACTCAGTTATTTTAATTTCAAGAATACCTGACCTTCAGGAGCTTTAGGTCAAGTACAAAGTACACAAAACATCCATTATGTGTTCAGGTACAAGACAGGCAGTGTCCCAAAGTGTAGAGTTTAACTACAATACCCAGCACAATGCAGCCTCTGAATCTGGGTTATTCAGGTGTTAAAGGGATACAAATGAAAACAGATATCCAAGTAAGTATGAATTTTTACCTTGAGCTGCTTGAAGTGTTGTGTATATAAGTACTATGTGATTAGAAGGTTTCACCTTTTATTGGTCATTCCTTACAATAAGGAGGACATGTTCTTAAGTTTGAAGTGCTGCATTTTCATAATGGTTCTCTAAAAAAAAAATCTTCTGAATTAGACTATTGGTCCCTTTATACCTGGACATTTTCCCTTCGCTTTGATACAGAGATAACATTAAAAGATAAAAAATCTGCATCCAAAGGAGTGTGGGCAGCAGGTCAAAAGAAAGAGGTGATTCTTCCCTCTACTCTGCTCTCCTGAGACCCACCTGGAATACTACACAAAGCTTTGGTGTCCTCAACGTAAGGACATGGAACTGTCTGAGCCAGTGCAGAGGAGGCCACAAAGTTGCTA
>NW_008676010.1:0-4732 GCF_000695815.1 Acanthisitta chloris
AGATCATTCCTTAGTTTTATCTTTACAGATATATACTTATATATGAAAGTCAATAAAATAGTGACTTTGTAGGGATTTATATGTAGCAGGATTTACAATGTTAAATATTATGGGTTTCAAAGTCTGTGATAAGTACATAAATGGGCCATTTAATTGCCCTCGATAGAAATTCACCTTACTTCTTTAGATTTAGTTGTGCCAATTAATGTGTTGAGCATTTCAGATGATTAAATTATTAGATGTCTGGTAAATGTTTTATTTAAGATTCATTGCTGGTGAAGGATCTTGAAACATACATTATCATGATCTGTCTTGTATTCAGTATGCTATAGCTAACAAATATATGGCTTTTTCATCCTCATCTCTGATAGTGCTGTCATTCTGGAAGTAAATCCATGGAAGGGAAAGATTATGGATACTTATGTTATTCTACAGATATTTCTTCAAAAATATCTAGAGCACAGCAGCATGTCTGCTTTTCTTTTTCCTGCTTTTGAGACAATGAATGATATATCTAAAGCTAAGAAATGCCATAATCATACATAATTTCAAAAGTTAGTGGTTTCTGGGTTTGGACAATAGGAGCTGTATTGGTATTCTTTAAGTATTATGCCAATGCAGCTGCTTAGAGCAGATACAATATAATGAACTCTAATATAAAGGCACCTGAATGAAACTTTCTGAAGGGCAAGATCAGATAGATTCAGGTTAAAAAGAATGCAGACTTCTAACAGTGGCAAAAAAGAATCTTTGTTATAATTTTTTTGGCATATAGATTTCCCTGTGTATGGAAAAGGAAACAAAAATAGTTCTGTAAGAGATGCTCCAGCCCTGCTTAGCTGTGCATCTGCACCTATGAATGAGGAGGACCAGGCTGCAAATTCTGCAAAAAGGTCAGACCAGGTCACACGAGTTTGTCCAGAAAAACCCTCTTTGGAATATATTTTGAAGCATGGAAAATGCCATTCTTTCAGTTCAAAGTGAGTATTCTTGTATATGAGAAAGAGAAACTTTAAGGCTAGTCTAGAGGACCTTCTCTAGGGACATAAAACAGCTGATGGTAAACAAAGAAAATGATTTTTGCTCTTGTATTGCGCCTTTCATCCTTCCTTCTCTCAACCTCTGTTAAATTGTATTTTCAATGATATCACTATTACTGTTCTTCAAGAAAATACATCTTTTATTTTCCTCTGCAGGGTAAAGTAAACATGACATACAAATTTACAGTGAGACTTATCAACAGACACATGAGATCATGGATATTAGGCCTAGCATAAACTTACTATTATATTCAATTTACTGCTAGTGCAATAAAACTGTCATCAGATTGAATGAGATTTTGTATAATACAATGCCATTAAACTGGAACTATACAATTTTGCCACTGTTCTCTTACTCTCTTGTGAATTATGAAAACAAGAGGGTTATGCACAACAGCATGCTATTGTTTGCATATTCCAACAGATAAGTAGGGATTTGCTCTGGATAGTTTGAGGGATGTAATTAATTTATGATTCTAAGGCTGCTTTGCAGTGTGAAAGATGGTATATCTTGCTGCAGTAAGGATCTGAAATGTCTTCATCGAAATTTGTTTGAACAGAATGTATGGAAAAAGCCCAAACGCAAGTTTCTCAATTTTGTTTGTGATAAAAACCAGGAGACAAAAAGCAGAAAAAAAAAAAAGTCCTTTACATACTCCAACATAGGGAAGAACCAAAATAGTTAATAGAACTGCATTCAGTTTAAAAAGGCGGCTTCAAAACACTGCTACTTTCCAAGAAGGTCTGTGTATTTGTTCACAGTTCAAGAAACCAAAAGCCATTGGAGCTCACTTCTCACCTTGTGGACCAGAGTTCCCAGCTTCAGGTCTTTATCCCTTGCCCAGTTTGCTTTCATTAGGTACATTGATAGGACAGAAGTGACTTTCTTGGGCAGCACTGGGAGTGTTCTGATGTGATAATTACCCTCAGGGCACCAGGTATTTTTCCATAGTTCTTTCTCATAATTTTCAACATTAGCCTTTTCTTTTCTTTCATGGTAAAGTACCTTCTCCCCTGCAAATATTTGGTATTACACAATGTATTACAATGTATCCACGCACATAATTAGGACAGCATGTATGTTATACATACACTATTCATGTAGCATATGATATACAGCATTTGAAGAGTCTATGCTGAATCAGAAGTGAATAATATATTCATATATATTGCATTTAATTTGCTAAGAAATACAAACTTTTATTATTTAATATTTATATTCCACCGATGCTCAGAGACCTGTCAGGATTGAAGTGATGGTTGTACTATTCAGACGTGGTCCTTGCCTCTGCAAAACCTAGAGATGTCTTTCACTTTTCATATATGGCAATTCCCAAAATATATCTAAGCACTAGTCGATAGGTGACCTGAACAGACTTTATCTCAACTGAGCCTTCTGTTTTTCATTTCTCATGGTCTGTTCCGTTATGTGTATGTTCATTAGATGTACTGTGTGACTGACATCTTCCACAATTAGTGCTCACATATAATGAGATGCAATGCTCACAAGGACTCTGCTGTTTTCTATAGTTTCACTGAAAGGCCTTTTCCTTCTTCTTTGGCACCATTCCATTAAAGCCGTTGCACCATGTTCAGCTGGTAGCTGGGATTGAAAATAATTTGCAGCCATTAAAACATTGCTCGTGTATCATCAGCTCCACCTCTTGGATTGATTTGGTTTTTACAGATCCAGTACGTAGTTCACAGGGGAATTCTCTCTGAAAATGTAGACAGTCCTGAGGCAGTGCCCTAGTAAAAGCATCTGCTGCAATTGCTTTGTCCTGCAAGTTTAATGTTCAGTGCTTGATTACCAGTAAAGCTTAATTACCAATTATTTTACTAATAATTTGGGTTACATTGTCCCCTAGTGGCTCATACAGATAACTGCCCTGCTGACAAACTCCTTTTGCTTTGTTTCTAAATCCTCTCATATTCTTTTCATACAAGTCCAAGCAACTTCAGAAGAAACCAAATAAAAAGTTGGTATCTAATTGCCACTCTACCAGTACAGCAAGATCTCTCCTCTATAACTGTAGATATTGTTTAAGAAATACATGTATTAAATAGTTCAAATTAAAAATAAAATTGTGTATTTAATCAGAGCATTTGATGAAAACAAATATATCTTTCTTACTGACAGCAACAGACAATAAACTCAACATGAATTTTTTTAATAGGTTCAAGACTAGCTCACTTCCAGAAAATACATAGAGATCTCATATGAAGGAAATGAAAATAACCCTCCAGCATGTCCTGTGACTGCTCACTCATAAGCTTCAATAATGCCTGGCTTTTCCCTACTGTTTTCTTCCTTGACAAAATGCCATGAGTAATGACAAATAGAGGTTGCACTGCAGAGGTAGTTTCTCTGTGTGTAAGAAGAGGAGGAGAACTAGAAATGTTTCTGTTTATACCTACAAGATTATGTTGGAAGCAGCAGTTACAAGTTTTGAGGAAATGTGGTTTCTCTCTTGAAGAAATGGTGATGCACTCCAGCAAGGTGATGGTTTATGTTTTCTGTTGCTCTTTGCAATAATAAGAAAGCCAAAGGAGCAGTCAGACCTTACAGTTAAATTTCAAGGCTTTTTCAAAGTAGCATGCCTTGTACTCTAGCAGAGAAATAATATATCAGGATTCTATAAAAATTCTTTGTTCATGTCCTCCATTTCTGGCCAACATTTTTATTCCTCCCTCTAAGAATCATAGAGCAGTTTGAGTTGAAAAGGACCTTAAAGATGATCAACCCTTTGCCATGGACAGGGACACCTTTTACAAGTTGCTCAAAGCCCCATTCATCCTGGCCTTTTGGAGAGGCTTTCCTTTCTGTCAGCAGTGTTGATGGCAGAGGCAGTTTGGGTCATGAGCAGACCTGTCCTGCATGGTGATGGTGGTGAGCTCACCCCAGTGAGGTGCAGGCAGCACCACTGGGAATGGCTTATGGGGTAGAGTTCCTCTTTATGGCCTCCCAGGGCTCTCAGGAGTGTTGGGTGGATGTCAGCCAGTTGCTATTTATTACCTGGTTGATCATCCTCCATACACTGGGAGAGTTGCAGAGCAGCTTAATTGTACTTGACATGGTAGAGTCATGTGTTTGATGTTGTCCACATACTTGCACATGTACCCACACCTAGCAAGAGTAAGTACTGCCACAGCTGAGAACATGCTGGCAGAAACAAAATGAATAAGGCAGCCTGGTGGAATAAAATTCCTTCACTTTGTGAAGTCATCTGTGATAACACTCTTACAGTTCACTCAGAGGTTTATTAGGCAGTGATGGAGGCAGGAATGTTTGCACAGTTACTTTCATCTAGTGCTCTGTGACTTCTGCCACCAGGGATCTTTTCAGTTGCCTTCAGTTAAGAAATTAGGTAGTTTCTTTATTTTTTCTTCTTAATTAGCCATCAGGAGGAGGGTAATGGGTTTTAGTTTTCTTTAACAAAAAGGGCTTAATTTAAAAAGCAACTATGTTAAGTCTTGCACCAATGTATTATTTTTATGCTTTGTAAATATCTTTTCCAAGGGTTTGTATTTATTTATTTAACCTAGATGGTAAACAAAGCTCTGTTTATCCTCAATTCAGAATGTGGAGGTTTATCCTTTATGTACCAAAAGGTGAGTTGTCCAGATTGACCTATTTAGACTTTTTTCCAGGGAGCTGTCATGCCAGTGGGTCCCCTCTCTCTGCCGCGATG
>NW_008676011.1:0-332 GCF_000695815.1 Acanthisitta chloris
TGCCCCCCGCTGCCAGAGCCGCTCGCCCGGGACTGCACGGACGGCACGGAATGCGATAGGTCCTGTGCCTCCGGCCAGTCCCCGCCGCATCTGCGTGTCAGCCTCAAAGTGTCGGACCGGTTTAGCAAATGCATCCATTGCTTTCCAGTTGTTTCGTCCTAATAGGTTGATTTTCTCGTTATTCTATTCATTTTTTGTCTTTGTAAAAGAGCGGCCTTTTGGGGAAAGAAAGGGTCAGTTTTCCCTTTTACTCTCGGTTCTGGCAGCTCACGCAGTCTCAAAATGTCACCACATGTTCTGAATTGTGGGACTTCGAAATTATTGTGGCTTTT
>NW_008676011.1:354-5374 GCF_000695815.1 Acanthisitta chloris
TTTAAATCACAGCAATACTATATAAAACACAACTCCTAGCTATATGGACCGGATTAAACAGAAGAAACCAATCAATACTTGTGGCTTCTATCTTCCCACAACTCTATTTATATTTCTAGAAATGAAACTGACATCTCTTAACATGCTAATACAATGCCTCAGTACCTAAATACAAAGCAATTGACAAGAAACAAACCTGTAGTGTACAACCTATCCTACACTGCACACACCTCACCACAGTCTTAATTTCACATAGTCCAGAGTATCCCATTTCTTTTACTGGGGCTTCTATTCAGGGTGTGCGAAAGTAAGTATTTCCATGAAGCCTTGCAGGTCTTGTAGCTTAGTTCTGTGTTACTGCACCAGCTACTTCAAATGTGATTCAACTACATTCCTCTACGTAGGATCACTTCTGTTAGGTTATGTTTTTTAGATTGTCAAAAGTTACATTTTAAAAACTCAAAATTTCTATTTAGCTATATTTTAAAGGAATTTTGATCATATCACCTGTATTTTCCATTAGAATAATAATAGGGCCTAAATCCTACCTCAAAATAGATGAAGTTCTCATATAGTCCCTTTTCCTTGCAGGCTAATTGTGGAACTAAGGGATAATTCTGTTGTGTCTCACTCTTCACCTGTAAGGGAGTGCTCCTTTTTCAAAAACATGGGATCACACTTGGGCAAGTGCAAGTATGTACTGCTCTCAGTGAATTAATTTAGGGCATGGCTAGGAAGAAAGATACGTAAGAGCAATGTTTCTGGACACTTTTTCTTTCCATCCTCCTTTCTTCCTGTTTCCCATCTTAATTTCAGGAATAGCAAATTATGCCAGGACATGTCTCACTGCAATTCCTTGCTTCTTTTGAAGGTAAATGCAATTGAATATCACAAGGGGACAACAAGACAGTTTGCTAATTAATGCTAACATGTATTGCATGTGATATTGAGGAACACTTAGTGCTAACAGAACACCAGCAAGACTGACTAACTCCATTTAATTCAACTGAATTAAACAGCTCTGGCTGAACAACACTAGTTAGTGTTAGATAATAAAAACAATTCTTCAACTTGTGTTCACTTTTGGAGCTTAACTATCGGCTCTAGCTGACGCACACTTTCTGCACCGCGCAGAGGGCACCATGCATCCTCATGTGGCCCAGCCCTCGGTGATCTTCCTCTCACCTGACTGTCCAAACACAATAGTGGGGTTACAAGGAATGAAGGCACCAGCTTTTCAATTCCAAGCAAGTCTCTTTCATCATATCTTGATAAACTTCAGAGTGCTATGAGAAAAAAATAAAAGTACTAGGAATGTTCTCTCAGATTACTTGTGAAGATTTTAGTAGGAATAACCTAAATCTGCAAATGATAGGGAATGTCCCCCAAGTAGTGTTCAACAAGAATATGAGTCCTGTGACGTACATAGTGGATTCTGTAGAATTGCAGGCTCTAAAATCTGCAGTCACCTAATGTTTACAGAGTTCTCCCAAATGGAGAAACCAAGTGTTAAGCATTGTTGAAAGAACATCAGTTATTCATTCACCTTAGCATAGAAAGTTGTTTCTACAAATATACATATTCTCCATGCACAAAGGCGGTTTTAAATATCTCACCATTTCCACTTATTCTTGTTAATAGATAATCAGGGTCCAGTTCCAGCCCTTAACCAGGTAAAGCTGCCTAAGGTAGCTGTGAAGGATCACCTCAGTAAGGACTTCCATCTTAACTACTATCCCTTCATCTCACAGCTGAAACTCTCCCAGGTGATTGATGTCAGACTCAGTATGAGAATTCTTGAATAGCACATTTCAGCTCAGTGAACACAGCTATGAACACTGTGGTACAAATGGTACCACTAGACTTCTAGGAGTTGGACTCTTAACAATGTGGGACTATATGGAGCCATTAAAAACACATACAATATTTGTGTGCACTGTGTCCTTCATTTAACATACTCAGTTTCATGTTCCTTAGTAATGACCTTAAATTTCCTAACTGAAGCAAGGGAAGGCTGGTGAAAAGCATAAAGAAAGGTTGGCATTTAAAGGAAGATACTCAACTGATAAAAAACAGCTCTGCTGACATCATTTGTGCTACGGCAATTAATATCAGCTGATGAGCTGCCCTTTCTATTCAATATAAATACATATTTACACTGTGATGTCATATACTCTTTATATACATATATATACACCATGAGAACATTTTCACTCGACCATATCCAGTCCCAATAATAGAATATGTGTTGCCAAAATGCATATGCAATGTAGAAAAAGATCCAAATACACGTGCACTCTAGCTGCACTGGAGATTATAGTCTATAATACAGATTACTGCGTTATTTGATTCCAGCTCTAAGATTGATTCCCTTCATAACAAGCATATTTACCTCTTTTTCTCTAGGTTGCTCTGGCATCTATAAACTGAAGGAGATTACTTTTTTATCCTCCACCTCAAAAAGTTGTTCTGAGGGGATCTGGATCAATAGTGGTATATGTGTCAGGTTAACAATGAATTATGCATCATGTTTAAAAGATTTTATTGAATATTTCCTAATTTGGGTGGTTAGTGATAACTGTGTTTTTAACTGGGCTCCCCATACTGAGCAAGTTCATTTCAGATCCGCCTGTCTGAACTTGCTCTGCAGATCAAGTTAGTGATACTATTCTTTCTGGGCTTCCTTACTTACCAAAGAGGAAGCCAAACCGTAACAAAATGTATCCATACTGCTGTTGAAAAGAGTAACTACATCACTTGTGGCTGTTTTGGGATCAGCCAAGGCAATCTTATAACTTGTAGGTTACAATGTTAAGCAAATTTTACTAAGCCATGTTGAATGCTTCAGAGTGAAAAGATCTGAATGAATGGAGGTCATAAAAATAAAAAGATGCTTTGCAAATGTGTTAGAATTTATCTATGCATTTCAAGAGAAATGTAAAGCCAAGGCTCAGGTCTCATATAAAATATGAAAGTTAGGTCTAGACCTTTGTAAGATATGTATTTTGTATATTTTGAGTACAAAGCCACCAACTCTCTCTTGAAAGAATGCAGGGTGAACCTTACATTCTATGCCACTTTTATTTAGCTCCGTTATGGGTGGCCTAATGCCTGTCTGATTGAATTGAGAAAGAAGTTCTCCATTCCAAAGTGAGTTGTGAGTTAAGGAAAGGATTTTATAGAAATTTTAAGTAGTCCACAGGCAAGTCCAACCCTGACAGGCAAAGGAGTTGTGGCTGCATTTGATGTCCATCACGTACTTCTCAGAACAACTATAGGAAGAGCACTTCCCAATGATCTGACAATTTGCATGCATAATTAACTTGCACAGATTCAGAACTTGCAATAGTTTCCACTAGCCTGCTGCTCTTTAGCTGTGTTTTGAGAGCCGGGGAGAGGTCTGTGTACCTTTTTTTTTCCCTTCATCATGCAGTTCTTCACCTAAATCTCCCTTTGCCCCCATTATAATGAAAAGCTTGCTTATGAGCAGATGCGAAGAATGATGAGGCTTTCGCCACAAAGACTATGTATTTTACCAGCAGGTTACCAGGTAAAGGATTGAGTGGATCAGCTGAAATGAGAGTCTTGTAAAGGAAATCAGTGCAGTGGTTAACCTTAAAACTGCATTCATGGATGTAGTCTTAAACAAATGCAGCAATGAAATGATAAACATGACCCAAATCCTGGCCCTTAATGGGGGAGGGGGAAATGAAGGGAAAAAAAAAGAAAAAGGATGTGCTCCTTGTTTTTCTAAGCCCTGCACACATAAGAAAACAGGTTTGGATGCTTCAGCCAGGACTCCGCGTTTCCAAGTGCAGAGGGGCTGCAATCCATCTGCCTCCCGAGTTTTTAGCTGAGTTTCAGATGACGGCAGCAATTTAAATGTCACTGTTTAATAGGATAACACATTCACAGGAATTGGCTTCACTGCCTTCCTCCCATGTCTTCATCTCTCCAGGCAAAAAGCTCAGGTTTCCCTTGCCTGATCCTTTCGATGTCAGCTCCATGTTACCGGAACACACATACAGCTGTTTTCCCTATCACAGCTGCATCTCTAGCAACAGTTTCGGGGCTTGAGGACTGCAGAGGGCAGTGAAAGGGGATGCTCAACTTAAAATGTATTTGTGAGGGCTACAAAGCCCAACAAGGAAGGGAGTGAACTTAGTTCACTGTGGGTATCTCCAGGGCTTGGCTGCTGCTTTTCTGACAGTGTGCACACAGAGCCAGGTAAAGTGTAGCTCTGCCCCATCCGCTCTTTAAAACTGGGTAAAAACAGGAGCCTCAGACCAACACAACGCGTTAGCAAAACATGGCACAGCCATCTGAAAGGGAGCTTGCCAGTGGCGTAGGTCCATGCTTCATGTTGCCTCACAAAGTTCAGGGCCAGAGATAGCCTAGCCTTGACCTCTCAGATAGCCTGATATCTCCCAAGTAGCTACCCAAAGCCTATTTTTAGCCCTCCCTGTCTGGTGTGTGTGTGTGTGTGTGTGTGTGGGTGGGTGTGTGTGTGTGTGTTCGCACAATGGAGAAAAGCCCAGGAGCTGGACCAGACTGCACTGAAAAGGGAAATCTGATTTTATCGCCTGCTGAGGATGCCGGTGACATGATTTCCTTTGGCTGGAGGAAGGGTCTTCGAGTTGCTTAAACAATCCGCAAACCGCACCGCAGCTTTCCTCCCGGCCAGTTTGGACACTCCCCACCTTCGCAGCAGTCCAAGGGCTCGCGCTTTGCCCACACCCCGCAAATCAGAGTGGCAGCAGAGTACCCCCAGCCCCGGCCCGCTTTGCCGCCGCGATGGAAGTAATCCTCTGACTGCCTACAGAAGAAGGGGGGGGAAAAGTGTCTCTGGAAATTGCCTCCCAACGCTGCTTGGACACGTTGCTTTTGCTCTACTAAGAGAAGGCGTTTAATGGTATCAACATCCAGCCCGCCACCCCCCCCGGCAAAGTTGGAGGCAAGGCTCGCGGTGCTAATCCTAGGCTTTCCACCCGGGCAGTGAAACTCAGAAAGGGCAATGAAC
>NW_008676012.1:0-47600 GCF_000695815.1 Acanthisitta chloris
AGATCTGCCCGCATCTTGCTCGCACCCTGCCCACACCCTGCCCACACCCTGCCAGTCTCCTGAGCCTGCCTTCTGCTCCCCTTCGCACCTAGCTGGCAGTGCCCTCCTTGACCTTGCAATTACTCTCCTTCCTCACTGCCCCTGCCCTCTGCCCTGCCTGCCACTCCTGCCTGCCCTCCTGCCCCCTGTCCTCTCCCCACTCCTGGCTGCTCCTTGACCCACACCTGCCTGGCTGTGATGTCCTGGCCACTTGACCATTCCCATCACAAGATTACATTGGAAAAAACTTTGCTTTGTGTCCCTAGTGCAGCTGGTTTAGCCCTGTCATGGTTGGAGACCAGCATGCTCAGTTGCCACGGGACTGGGGGCTGTGTCACCCACCAGTGGGAAAACCTCTGCACTGAATGCTCCCAGCACTGGTTTGCAAATGACAGGGGCTGGCTACTGGGTTGTTCTTTTTTTTTTCCAGTGTCATAATTATCTGTGGGTGGATGAATTTTAATTATTTATTGTTTTAATCGTCTCACATTCTGAATACTTCATATTCTGTAGTTTTGAATTGTGTTTTCAGCTAAAATCTTCGAGCCAAATTCTGAGAGGCATTTTAACCTTCCTCTTTCTTTCTTTCCTGCATCCAGCATGTCTTGGAATTTGGTTGTGAGAGAGTGGCCTTCCATCTTTCCTATCGGGACAGCAAAATCTGTGTGGATTATCCTCAGTAAATATTACTTTTGCATTTGGATCTCTGTTCATTTCCTTATGACCCCCGACAGTCTTCTCCTAGGGTTTAGTTATAAGTCACAGTAGTCCGGACTGGGCTGGAGCCTTGCAAGGCTTCGATTAATCCACTGCACCTAGCATTGCTGTGACTATAAAAGGAAAAGTTATGATTCTGAAAAAGCATCGTTCGGAAAAAAAAGAAGCAAAAGCATAAAGTATTAAACTTTCATCCAGCACCATAGGAGAGATGTAGTTATTAAATTTCAGCTGCTTATCAAACTGATATGAAAGTCATTTTGCATGATTGCTTTGCATCCTCGAATCTTCTGCTTTTATTTGCAGTGCATCTCTGTGCTTTCTTATTAGAAAAATACTCAAAGGATAAAAAAGCTGATAATATTATTCAGTTTTGACAATTAGGTAGAAAAAACATTTTAAGAAGTGCTTTTTTTATTGCAGCTAGTAATAATAGTGGTGGTCCTCCTGGTAGCAGTCTCTTCTGATGCTACCCAGGGTGATGCTAGCTTTACCCTGTAATGGCTAAAGCCCTGATGGTTATACTGGTAAAGTTGTTAAGGAGTGTGAGCCAGAATGTCATTCTGAATATCACAAACAATGTACACAATGACAGCTTATTTTGCCTTCAGAGGTCCATAGTTTATGGCTTTTTCACTCCCCCCTTCCTAATTCAAGATTCACAGATGGATTGTGGATAGTGCCTGTGCTGAGTGGGGCAGGAGAAATAGTACCTTCCCTGTCCTGGGCTTGCCTGCAGCTGCTGTCCATCCCCTCAGGATCACTATTGCTTTAGCCACTTCAGCAAACCTATCTCTGTCTATTTATAATCAATCTCCCATATGCTTTAGCTGCCCAGCAACTGCCTTTAATTATTACCTCCCCACATTGTGGTTCCCTTCCAGTTCAGCTTAATCTGCTCCTTATGCTTTGCGTGTGAATTTATGCAAAGCTATGAGGATTCATGGGAATGCAGAGCCCTTAGAAGATGAGAGCAAATCATCCCATCTCCCACAACTCTCCCTTTCCCCACCATGGGTTTCCACAACTTGATGCTGGGTTGTTTTGTTTTCCAACAAATGTTCCAACCATTTCTTCAGTATTCTCTCTGCTTTCCCTTTTTCTGTCAATGCTTCCCCATCTCCTGCTGGGTTTTACTCCTCTATGATTTAATTCACTCTCAGCAACTGTCACAAAGCTGATGGCTCACTAGCATTTATCTCTTTATCTTTGGTTGCTACCTTCTGTCCAGTCCTTTCGTCTCAGACTATCCACCTCACATCACTAGCCAGATGTCTGGTCATAAGCTCAGTACAACAAAAATGCAACCTCTTTAAGCCAATGTTTCTCCACCATTTCACAGAAGAATTTTTCAGTGGCACAATGCTGGAGACTATTAGCACCACACCTGCTCTTCACAGCTTCTCTCCCAGATTTAATTTCTACAAATCAAGTCACTGCATTTCCAACTTTTACAAAACATATCTCTGTCATATTAAAAGACCTCTTTAGATCTTGCTGCCTAGATTTGAGTTGTCATCCCCAGGCTAGGAAAAGTTTCTCCCCTCTGAATTTTTCCATTTCTACAGTGCTGTCTTCTCAGACAGCGATTTGCCCCACGTACAAGACAGATCAGGAGAGCAATCTTATATACTTCTAGATGCTGAGAAGACCTGAAAAGTTCAAGTTCTCCTCCCTGGGAGAGGAATTTCAGTGATTATCCTCATGTAATGAATGTCTCTTAATTAGCTTTTGGGCTGTCCTGAATTCAGAGTGGGAGAGTTTAGGGTGTAGCTCAGGGGGTAATTTTCTTAGTCGTCTAAATGACAACAAATATTTTCCCTGGTGTTCAGCCACCCACCATAATCTTGGTCCTGAGTGCAGGGGTAGTGCTCACTTGGCATTAGGGAGCAATGCAGCTCTTCAAGGGAGGTGCAGGAGTTGGAGGGATCTGGGCCAGGGAAAGGGATGAATTGTAGAGGAAATACTTCATCAAGAGTATTTGGAAAAATGTTGACAGTGAGATGTGCTAAGCTGGGTGGGGGAAGGACAACATCTTTGCAGGATTCATCATCAGAATATATTTATTACTGTGTTGTCCAAAGTACTTTGCAAATTCTAAGATATTATTGTATCTTACACCTTGGCAAGGAACAGAACAGATGTCCCTATAAAGGACAATTTAATCAAGGAAAAATAACAATTAGGCAGGATTTTGTTAAAGGAATCAGTAACTTTTAACTCATGGTCAGCCCAAAAATATAATAAGAACTATGTGGCTGAGTTTTGCTGTGCTTATCTCTGTCTTTTCAATGTCTACATTTCAGTCTTATATAGTTTTTGCACCAAATACTGCTTTACAGAAATAAAGTTAAAAATATGATCTTATTTCACTGGCAGTGGGCTAATATTTTCTCTCTAAAGGTTGATAACTCTCCATTTTCAACACAAAAACCAAAGGCAGGTCACATGTTGAAAATATATATAATGTCCTTTGCAGAGTGCTTTAACATGCCCAGCAGTATATTCCCACTTTATTCCTAGAAGAGTAAAATTACAGTGTGTAGCAGGGCTGGCACCACGCTTCCATGCCGTGCAGACATTAGAGCAGAGGGAATAATTCACAATGAATAGTGTAGTCAGTAAGTTCAGCCCTTTTTCTGCTTATGGGATCTCCATGGGCAGACTGAGGTTTCCTTGAGTTTATTACGCGAAAGAATTCAATGAGATCTTTTTTCCTCTATAAGCACTTCTAATTGCCCAGGAACACTTCTCTGTGAACATTCCCCAATCACTTCTTGAGCTTTGTTAGATATGATGAGTCACATGGTGTTGATTTATTTTTCCAATATGTTGAGCATGCACAAATTCATGTGTGTGAATCTACTATCCAGTTTCCATCAATACTTATGCCTGCAGTCCTGAAATTCTGTGAATAACCACAATAGTAATCAAATCATACAAATGCCCCTGGAAAGCAAACACAACTAGAAGACAATATGGTTGAGATGAATCCATTTGCAAATTCCAGTGAATGAACAATGGTTGATAGCAAGCCATTTCCAAATTCCAGTGAAGGCACAATATTATTTTTTAACATTTATCAAGCTATAGTACGTTCTGTAAAAAATATTGTCATCTCTCTGCTCTCCATTCATTCCACCTTACATTTCTCTCATCTCATGAAGTAGCTGTGTGAAGGAAATAATAGCAAACCTTCCCTGCTCCAAAACTCACAGGTTTAAAGGAAATGTCTTTGAGTACCAAATAGCTAACTCCTATTTTTCAAGTCCAGACTTAATACTCTGCAGTTGTACCTGGGAGGTCTAGTTCATTCAGCACCTACTTGCCTCCAGGATGAGGATTCAATTAAGAATACAGTAGATAATATGGTGCTATAGGGACAAGAGTAGTTTTGCAACTCTACCCAGGCTTTCTGTAAATAGAGATACACTTCTTTGAAAGCCAACATTTCCTGTTAAATGCAGCTTTCTATTCTGTGATCCTCCACTCCAAATTATAGTAGAAAATACATAATGGAGCGTAAAAACTAACAGATGAGATAAATACACCTTCAATGTGAATTTCCCCTTCTAGGAAACCACTCCTAGGAAAAAAAAACCCCAAATCAACCCTACAAGGCTGTCCTCAAGAACCTCACTGTAGTTGCAGACTGCTACTAAGGCATAAAGTAACTAGCCCTCACCACAATTCTTTATGGTTTTCTAGGGAAACCTTGCGTTAATGTCTCCATGCTGCTCTGCCTTCTGTCTGTTTAAACCATGTGTACACTCTAAACTATTCCAGCCCCTTCAGTGGGTGATGGAAAAAATATTCTCTCTAAATCCAAGAACATGATTCAGGAGTCTGCCAACCTCCACTGTCTTCAACTCAAAACCCCTAGCAGGGTGACCTGTCCATTTAGGACTACCAAGTCTGGGACTAATTGCACCAGTGCTTACACTGTCTAGAATGTCAACTCTCTGTTCTTTCCTCATGGACTTTTTGCTTTTAAGCAAATGATGCTCTCTTTGTTGTAATCTACCACTGAAGCCAATGTACTTCACAGAAGAATAAAAAACACAGAATCAGGTTCTTCTTAACTTTGATTTGAAACCTCTAGCCTGGCAACAGGATTGGAAGTCATACTGTGCAACAAGCTATTGGACCAGAAATTGTGCATCACCCATTTGCTATGCTCTTTGCCCCCCACCATTATTTCTGATTTTCTTGCTGCTTGTTTGGTTTCTTTTTTTTCCTTTGGTGGTATGACATTTGTATCTTCATTTTGAAGATTTGTTTAAAATGGTCTTTACTACATGAGGTGAGGTAGTTCCCTTTCTTCATCTGGGAAACTGGAATAAAGATGTGAAAAATCATCAGTTTTTGCCTACTCAGTTTGTGAGACAAAAGACATTTCCAAAAGCATTTATATTGTGCAATATTTCTCATGCACAGGGCACTGGCTGGATGACCTTATTTACTTGCTGAGTGATCTGGGTCCTTCTGCAAAGTCTGTTGTGGGTTGGGAGATGAATAATATGAGGGGGAAAATGTGGACAACTGTGAACACTTCAGCATAAATTATTGTTCTTCATTACAAAGGGGTGAGAAGTGAAATCCAGTCCATTTGATGTGGTCTTAGCACTTGCTTTGCACCTAAAGTTTTGGTAGTTACTGAAGCAGGGCTGCTAAAACAAGTAGATTCCCTAGCTAATCAATTGAAACGCTGAAAACATAAAAACTTGCCAAATAATTCTTCCTATGTAAAATGTTGTCCATACAATTTATGTTTCATTTGTCTTGATTAGGCAAACTGGAACTCCACTCTCAGAAAAAGGGCTAGGTGGTAAGCAATAGGGTTAGATAGCATTTTCCACACCCTCAGGTTCTTGAGCTAGGAGAACCTGCTTTGCCCCCCAGCAGAGACTTGACTTGCCATTCCCCAGCAGCATGAACAATGTATGCCTGAGGGACAGAGAGACAGTATGGGATCCAGTCCTCATCAATAGTCATAGTGTATAACCCCAAGTGGGCCAAACTGACATTACCAGGGTAGCTTTAATCCAGACATTTCCCAGTTTTTGAGTGCTGAAATTCAGAATGCCATTGAGTAATGTTAACTTCATGGGTGCAATTCCATCATGTTTTGGCAATATAGGAATTGAACAAGCAACAATGTCATTTTTTGCAGCTGTTCTGATCTCAACACAGAAGTGGTAAGGAGCTGTTGTCTTCTGCATAACCTGTTATTAAGCATGGGATGGAAAGAAAATTGAACAGATGCACAATGTTACTGTTACTTTGCTAAACAGCATGGTGAAATCAGAACTCAGGACTAGTTATTTTATGTTTAGGCTCAATAGAGGTGGATGCATTAGCTTTCCTCTTCCTTCTTCCAACCTGAACATCCTTTTGCTCCTTTTCTTGCCTCATTTCTGGCAGCACTCATGCATACCTTTCTTTACATTTCTCACTCCCCCATAAGCTTATATGCAACTCCTACCTGTTTAGTCAGTCTCCTCAAAGCTGGGGCTGGTGCCCATACCCCACATGCTGCTCCTCCTTAACCAGAATCTCAAGATTGCCATGTTTCTAAATGTTCTGGCTAATTTCATCATCATGTTCTGGACCCACGTAATTCTTTCAATTTTTTTCCTCAATTAACAGAGATGGAGCATGTGCACATACTGATCTGTGCATGCTCATTAGCTCCATGTCCAAAGTGGCTGTTCTTTTTTAAGTTGTTAAATACAAGCTCTGACAAACCTCCTTCACTTAGAGCTCTCCATTCCCAGGTTCCTTACATTATTTTCTTCCCCTCTTTTATTGACTTTTTGGGTGAAACTAAGCTTTTTCTCCTGCTGCATATCCTCTGGACTCCAGCAGGACCAGGGGAAAGAGAAGTTCTCTGCTATTAGTCCTGGATCCAGAGACCCATCCAACTCCAGCAACTAGGAGCAAAGTCCTGCTCAGGTGACAGGGCTACGTATCTTAGGGGGACCTGGTGTATTTGTACAACCTGACTGACACAAAGAAACTCTGACAACCATAACAAACCTCTAATGACCATAAATAAACATTATTTTTTTTCCAGAGCTGAAGGTTTGACTAGTTTTCAAGACCCAGTTTTAAACTGCAGAGCCACTAAGGAAACAACTGAGAGGTATATTTATTTTTAAACACTGGCAAACAACATATTTTCCCTAATCTTATTCTCAGAAGTGAATATTCACCTGAAAAAGAGCCATACAGCAGAAAACTTCTGACCTGAATGTTAAACTCTGGCAAAGCAATATCTGCTGGAAGCAGATTTTGCAAAAGAAAATTTCAAGCCACCCTCATTATAGACATGGATGTTTGAGAAAAACTAAATTTCATGCTAAAAAAAGAAGCTGTATTAAAAACCCTTGAAAATTAAGTTATCTAATTAATTATCAAATATAAACTGGATGGTTGCCTTTCTCTGGGCTTGGCTTATCAGTATGTGGCATTCCTAAGTTACTGGTGAGAGTGAATTTCTATCCGCCTGAACTTTTAATATTTCAATTTCTTAGGAGGATTTATCAGAAGGTAAATACTTTTCACCCCTTCCACTAATGGAATGAAATTGTCTCTCTCAATTGTAAGAAATATCAAGTGTACAAACTGTAGATCATGCAACATCCTTCTGAGAATATCCTGCTGGGCATAGGTCACTGCCAGTAAATGTTGATTTCAGGCAGGAGAAATATAATTATCCCCATTAAAAATCTATACAATTAACAACACTTGCCACACAGTGGAGTCTAGGTTACCATGGTACTGCCCTATATCTAGAATAAGAAATAACTGTGGTATATCAGATTCCATCTCATGGTAATTGTTACTTTTTTACTGACCACCCACTTGGCATTAAAAGTCTCCTGCTCAACTAATTCACCTATTTTAAAGCATATTATGGCTATATTTATTCTCCTTTCCACCTCAAATCACTAGTGTTCCAAGTATATAATGCTGGGTTTTCAAATACCCCAGAACATATATTTATGTGATGAGGAGGAAAGAGGCATTCAAGGTGGAAGAGGAAAATGGAAAAGAAACCTGTTGGGGTTATGGGGTTCAGGGGTGTGTCTGAGGTGCCTCTGCACAGTGGAAGAGAGATGGGAAAGGAACAAAGGCAAATGTGATGATTTTCTGAGTGCACGGTGGATACGCCAGTTGAGGAGACAGGAAGAATATATTCAGCAGCATAAGAAATGAAGAAGATGGTGTAATTGTGGCTGACATGATGATTGAGCTCCAAAGAGGGGCTAACTCAGAGCTGAATAGAAAATTTCCTTCCACAGACTTCTCCCACAAGCAAATAAAACCTCCTCCCACTGCAAAGAGTGCTAGGGACTGGTGGAAGATGGGTGTATGGTGGGAACATGTTTGGGAACAGAAGGAGATGTGAATGGAAGAGGTGAGTGGGGAAAATAAAGAAAAGGGAAAAAAAACCCAACAAACCACAGTGAAACAGGGAGGTGAGAAAGATAGGGCAGTGAAAAGCACTTTGGGATACTGGTAGGCAGGAAAACAAAATGCATTTGGTTGATTTTTACACCTGAAATGACCCTGCCTCATTTGTGAGTGACTTCTGCATAGACATACTGATATTCCAGCAGCCAAAGAAAAGCTGTGACACAGTTTCGAAACTAAATGCAAGCACACACTAGTTAATTAGTTCACCTATTATTCCCCCACACCAAGATTTAGAAATGTTTTCAAGCTTTGGGAATGGTTTATACATTTCATCCCAATAACTTTTTAAAGCATGTTCATTGCTCTGAGACACCCTGGTTTGAAGGACGATTTTCTAGAATGTCTCGTTTTTAGCATCCTAGGTTCTGGTATGTGTGATATCACACAAAGTTATGTTTGGGAATGTCCTTATCAAAGGAGAAACTGCCAGATTATTGTACAGGAGAGAAGAGAATTTTGAAAGCTACAATAAAAACTTGCCTGATAGTTGAGAGATTCAGGACATATTTCTGAACTCAACATAATTTTCACTTCAGCTTTGCAGTTCACCTTTAACACATATCACCTTTTAAAAATATTTCCACAAGCATCATGCATGCTACCATCGGAGTGTCAGCTTTAACTGTGAATTCTCTGGCTTCGTTATCTGTTTGAGTGTAGCTGCTTATCACTGAGGCACTGCAATAGTGGCCATGTTACAATGAGCAGGTGGAGAGACATGTAGGTACACAGGGAGACTCTGAGAACGCAGCAAATTTCTGTTGGTGCTCAGCTTTTGTGCATATGATTATTACACAGAGCTAAGACACAAGGTGTATTGTCTATAGGGTGGGATTGGGCCCCCAACCCACTACAAGTGGTAAGACAGACAGATAAATCTGACTTGGCCTCAGCGTTAGTTAAATGTAGCTCTTTGTATTTATAAACAGCAATATGCTGCTGTTACAAAAGCTATTTCATTTAGTGCCATCTTACATCCAGCAATTTAATTATTCTCTTAATTATTGAAACATTCATCATAGTTTTCCAATTGATTCATGAGGGGCTGGCTGCATTTCTTTAACTCATTAATACAGTGACAAGAAAATTGACAGTCCTCTCGCTAACCCCCTATCTCTGAATGGTAGTACTGGAAATACAAAACCTCAAGTCTTTTTATTTTAATTTTTAAAATTTGTATTATTATCACCAGCAATAACTGTAGTCATAAAAGCCTCATTTAGTAGCGAAGGAACAGAACGATATATGAGGAAACCCTAATTATCAATGGTTTCGATAGTAAAATCTGCAAACTAATATCTTCCTGAGACCACATTTTTTATTATGAAATGGGTGATAAAGCAGAGATAATTCTAAATCCAAACACATATTATATGAAATAGATAAACCCAAGATAAAAATTAATAGTGACCTTGCATGCCTGGATATAAGAAATATAATCAAGCATATATATCAGTCATGGCTGGAAAAGGACAGGGAGATGCCCACAGGTGAAAGATTAATTTACAGACTTCTAAAATATGTTCAAATTAAAATCTGAGGCATTTCCCCTCCCTCCCTTGGCCTGATCCTGGGTGTTTTTGTTATTGCCTGTCTGCAAAACTATTACCTTAAAACATGTCCCTAACTTGCATTAAAAGAAAGATTTCATCTTTCCTTTTTTTTCCCCCCCCTCCTATCTCTTTTATTTACAGGCTGTTTAAGTAAAGGAACAACGTTCTATGTCTCTATAATTTTTTTTGCAACTATCTCTGCTATTTATTTCAATTTTATAGCTTCTAAAATGTCAGGTACTACCCTCAAAGACCTCTCTCATATTCATCAGTTTTCTCTCAGGAGAGGTTGTCCAGAGTTTGAAGCATACAAGGTCTCATCTTAATGCTTATATGAGTACTTCTGCCCTTGGATATTATTCTCATCTTCACGATACTATGCAAATCGACAGCTACTTCCCTGTGCTTCCAGCTAGGACTTCTGAATATACTCTGAGTAGCTGGAAAATACCTAAAAAAAAGAGCTTCAGAAATGTAAAAGTTCAGCCCTGAGCATGTCTATATGTGTGTGTATATGTATGGATGTGTCCGTAGACGTGTGTACTAGCCGTATACTGTAGTTTGAAAAGTGAATCTGTGTAAATCAATGCATTTATTTAGCTCTCTCACCAACTCTCTCCCTGAGTTAACACCCCAGCACACACAATGCTAGCGAAGGTGATTATCTCTGCTAGCATAATTCCTCCGTAACATCTGCTTTCGCCCATAACACTCCACTAATTTTTCCCTCATTTCATTACACATAATTTTCTTTCAACACAATCTACATGTATTAAGTGGTAATGACTTTCCAGTTAAGAGCAAATCGACGCCAAGGGACCCCCCCCTCGATTGCCTGCCGTGCCTGACTCCGGCTATTAAAGATAAATTTGGTGCCTCAGAAAGCTGCAGTAAGCTAATCAATCAATTAAGCGGTTAGGACATACATTATCAAAATTCCACAGTGCAGGGGTGCATGAGAGCATGCTGATATACTTGGTATGATTTTAGGAATGAAAAAAAAAATAAAAGGAAGAGAAAAAAAATGCAAGCTACTAATGAATACAATTTGAGGTTAAAAGTCAGTGTTCAGTGTCTTCTGAAATGAAAACTCAAGCTATTGCACACGACCGATAGCAACTTTGCTGTCTATGCTGGTACAATTTTCATTGCAGTTTTTATACCTAGTGCAGTTTACTAGTGATACCAGAATGGAGCTGATGACACAGTAAAATCTATTTTTAAGTGATATGAGGATTCTGGTGCAGAATAAAGCAATGCCATTCACAGTTAAGCTGAGTGTTCTGTCCCTAACTTGTCATTGTGTCTCTGGGAACTGCCACAGCCTTAGAACACTGATTAATATTCTGTATTATGTGTGTTGCAAAAAGGTGGTTTAAGGACAGAATGGCAGCCATCACATCCTGTTGTGTCAAGTTTTATCTTCAGCATTGCTTTAATATTCATTCTGTGTTTAATTTGGGGCGATATTTAAAGCTGGTGAAATAGATTCGAAAATAAACTGAAAAACTGCTTTGACTTTTTTGTTTTCTAAAAAGCAGCTCCTAGTGAAGTGATGTCCTCTGCAGGACTGACTTACAAAACATCATCAATCCAACCAGAAAAAGTTATGTTCATTGATAATTGAGTTGCATTTGAGTGCAAGGAAATAGGATAATTTCAGAAGTATGCTATCACTGACAAACCCTTCATTATTTTCTTTTTCTTCCTTAACTTTGGCGTTGTGTTGTTCTTTATATGAACAAATGACTTAACCAGTTAAAGGGGTTTTTTTAAATGGAAAAATATTTTCTCTTGCATTGTGATGAACAGCCTGTATGCCAATATTTGGCCAAATGCTAAGGAAATTGAAACAAAACCCCAAAGACCATAAGAAGCAATCTTTATAGCTCTGCCAGGACTAATACAAAAGGAGAGTTAAATTCAACTTTATAGCAGGATTCTGAATAAGGCAAAACATGAAAAAATTTTGTAAAGCTTATATTTTTGAAGCAATCAGTAAATCTATAAAATATAAAATATAAATGGGTCATTACAAGACTTTGCCAGTTAGTTTTCCTGTCAGTTTTAAGCATATTGCCTAAAGCTTTGTTATCGTAGTATTGTAGTTATCAGATGAAACGACATGGCAAAACTCCCTACTTACTTTTCCAGAGCATTTTCCTCTCTTTCTGCAAATTACATTGGAGCATATTCAGTGCATACACTTCTACTAGTGGAAAGAACCATAACATCTTTTTACTGTCTAAATAAATATTCCTTAGCAAAAAAAAGAAGCAGGTTGTCAAAGATAAAAAGGGTGGGTTTGTTTTGTTTTAAAGTATAATACAAATAAAGGAGGCAACTCAATGACTTCTTTCTGATGTATTTGTGTAAGGAAAAAGCCATGAATAAACTCTAAAAAGAGCAATACAAATGTACACGATGCAGGCAGAACACTTAATCCAAGCTCTGCATGTAAAACACAATTACAGAGAGTTAATAATGGCAAATAAAGTGAAATAAAAAAGCTATCCACAGGGACTATACAAGTACATCCTTCAAAAAAAAAAGCTCAAACCAGCATGTTTCAATAATATGATGCTGTCCTTTCCTTTGTGGCATTCTTCATTGATGAGGCTGATAATGAAAAGGTGTCAGGGAGATTCGCAGTTTACAGTTGTATTTTCTTCTTTTCTTTTGTGCTGTTTCTTCCCATTTATGACTGTTTTCCTGCCTTTGCTCTGTATGGAGGGTATGAAATATTTCAGAGTAATGTTTTCTTGTGAGATGTAGGGCTGAATTTGACTTTATTATCATTACTAGTAGCATGAAAGTTTAAGTTTACTTGTTTGAAAACCACACAATGATGTTGTTCTTCCTGATATAGAAACAGCTATATTGGCTTCTATAGGATTTTTAGTGCAGGCTTATTCTTCTGTCCTGGATTTGATAGCTACTCAATCAGCTGCATTTTTGTTGTTGTTGTTTGTTTTTTGTGGTTTTTTTTCTTGCACACTCTCTTTTAGAAACAGAAATCAGCCTGATTTATCTTAAAGCACATCAAAACATTTTTGTCTGTCCATGGTGAATAGAAATTCCTTCAGATTAAGGGAGTTGAGGGGGTGGGAAAGAGAGAAGGGAGGCAAACAATAAAAAAAAGCTGAGACCAAACCAGTTTGCCTTCTCCTTTTGTGCAGTGCATGTAATGACTGAACTTTTGACTTTAAAGTTTTTCTCTGGTGCAGTACTGTAGAAAAAGAAACAAATAAACAAACAAACCAGAAGATCCCCTTGGTACAAAGACTTGGTGCAATACCTGGTGAGTGGAATTTTATTTTTTTTTTGGTTGTTGTTGTTGTTTACTTGAAGCAGATAAAACACCCACCTTAAACCCGCCCTCTATTCAGTTCAGCAGCACCTCCATACTCCAATAAACCGTTTTCATTCCATCTGGCGTGCGTTTGCTCTGAAGACATTTTCCTGTCAATCTCTCCTGCCACATTAAAAATCTGTCATTACTATTGCATTGCCGCCTGGCTCCTGAGATTTGTCTGACTGCTTTATTGCTCCGCTCATTTTTTTTTTTCCTGCTACAGCCGAGAAGCAGAAATAAAGGTTTGTTGTTGAAACATGGCCGCAAGGAAAGTAGGAGGCACACATCTGTCAAGGTATTACCTTTCTTCAACCAGGGATTAAGGTGTTTTACTGCTCTCGCTACTGAGCAGTCACACTGAATAAATTTTCTCAGTAGAACATAAAAATGAACTCATACATTTTGAACTGGGTTTCATTCTTTCAAGCCAACCCATATAATTATGCAATGGCTTCAGTGTTCAGGGGGAAAAAGAAAAGTCAGAAAGGTTTGTGTGCACCCCCCTTCTCTCTCCTGCATCACCCTTCACATTTACATTATTTAAATGCTTATTAGGAGGGCAAGACTGAGGCAATCAGTATTGGGGAGAGAAATGTTTTTTTTTACTCTTCCTTGTTGTTGTTACTGGATCCCTTGCAAGGTCAGATGGGGTACAGGGCTTTACTCCCTGTGTTTTGTGTCTGTTCTCACAAAATATGCCTGGCTGTGAATATTCATTGTTAATTCACATTGAAGCAAGCCAGTAGAACTGTGGCTTCTGAAATACTGCCTTTTGAAAGAAACTGGCAATATTAGCTGCCATGTAGCCTTCCCATTTCTGCTGCAGACATTAACTTTACAGTCTCAATGGTACAAATGAAAACAATTTAAAATTTAAGTATAACCAGTGGAAGTGGTTGCTACACTAAGACAGAGCATGCCAGGCTATTCTCCTTGGTCCTCTGCTGGACACTCCTGCACCATCATCTCTGATCAGTTAGATGAGGTCAGACATCTAAAGCAGAAGGGGTTATCTCACAAAATAAGCATTAGGTGTAGGCAAATGAAGAATCAGGTCAAATATGTCTGCGAAGGAGGACAATATAAGGTGCTTTATGGTTTGCTTTTGCTTTTGCTTTTTTTCTTCTGAAGAAGAATAATGCAACTTTTAAATTTGAGGAGACCCCAGGACAGCAGGACTAACCCCAGTGCAGGGAACCATAAACCTGTCTAAACTTTATGGAAAAAGTAGTTAAGAAAGTACTACATAGAGTCAGAAATCACAGCTCCATCTGTATAAAGGCATTTAAAGCTCCATACCTGCAGGTAGCTCTGCAGTGTGTCCCCACCATCAGTCTGACTTGCTTTCTGTTTTGCCCTAGGGTCCCTGATTCCTAACATCCACAGTGCCTCCTCTCAGGCTCCCCTTTGGAGCGAGACAAACACCTCCCACCAGAGAAGCTAACTTGTGTCATTGCTGACTAACATATTTATTTAGCAGTAAGGGAGCTCAGTTCAACAGAGAAATATTAGGACCTGCAGTTCTACTGAAAAACTGCTGCTTGAACAAAAGCAAATGAGCTATCCCACAGGTCAGCAGATAATCTGTCACTCACTTATTCTTCACAGTGTCCCAAGAAGGTCATAAATCACCAGGATATCGGTTCAGTACTGTATTCCTCCAGCCTCTACTTTCCGCTGGCTATTGGCTTTTTTCCATCCATTTCAACCCAGTGAAGACATGAGGAAAAGTGAGCATTGTGAAATCTTACACTCCTCTCCCCGGTCCCACCTCCTTCCCAGAGCTAAGTTACATGACTGAATTTACAGCTTTCTTATGCCAGAACAGCACCCGGGAACGTGTCAGGCTGGATCATGAGGCAAACTCAGTCCCAAACTATTTCCAGGTTTTGATTCTTCAGGGGAAGGAACCATCTTCTTGTTTTGTGTTAGTATAACACCTCGCACAATGGGGGATTTAGGGTTGTTACACAGTGCTTCAGTGCAGATGATAAATAATAGTGTGCCTGTGGAAACACAGTTCCTTCAGATGCCTTTTTTATGGCATCCCTCAATGTGCCTCTTTGGCTTAGACTTGATTTGCAAGTAGTTTGCCCATACGAGTAAACAGATATAGTGAAATAATTGGTGCTGAGGACCCCATGTCCACACTGCATGTCTTAGCTCAAACTAATTCTAGTCTGGTCCCATGGACTTGATGCCCATTAACAAGTGGAATACAATAGGTGTTTGTCCAGAGCACAACTTATATATTTATTTCATCTGGAGGAAACCTGTTCAGTGCTACTTGGGCCCAGTATGAAGTGCAAGCCACAGCACTCTCAAAACACTGGTGTAAAATACAGTTGATGCTTTCTCTAACACACTTCATGTTTGCTGGATCCTGTGTGTGGCTGATGCTCCTCCATGTACTTCAAAGACATTGTGCTGTTTGGGGGTGCAGAGAGGCAGTGCAGTAACCTGCTGCACCAGGTGAATTCTGCAATGCATATTTAATAGAATACAAATCATTGGCAGAGAATCAACCAAAAACAAAAAGAGAAAGAGAAATATATACCTGTTCTTATTCTTTTACACAAAAATTTTCTCAGTGACTTGGTCTGATACAACCCTCAGAGAACTTGAAACCTGCAATATTGTCACACTTGACTGTAAATTCAGATAATTTTCACAATCTGGGGGGTTTGGGTGGTCTTTCAACACCAAATTTCAATATTTTCCTCCAGAGATGTGTTTGCTGGTAATGGCCTTTTACCTACTGACTCCATCTGTCCCAGCATACATAGTTCAGAGTAAAAAATGCTGTCAGTAGCTGTAGTTTCATTTGCAAAGCCTGTCTGAAGTGGGTAACTGCTTTATACCTTTGGGTGTGTTTAAATTACATATCAGGATCCAGATCAAAGCCAGCAAATGGCCTCTTGCCAAGATACTTTAAAAATCAGTTCATACTTGTAGGAGACAACCATAAGGGGCCAAATTTCCAGAAAATGTGACACTACTGACAATACTTTTGGGAATCTCAGTTCTTTTTTCTCTAAAACAAAAAAAAACCTATGGCCCCTATTTTTCTTTAAACAAGTATTTAAATAAGTATAAAGTAAAGGGAATTCCATATCTCACTCTTCATTAAACTGACCACTTGATTTTAATTACTCAGGAAAAACATGGCAATATGTTCCCATGGATGAGAAACCTTCATATCCAATGTGGCTTGTAGCTTGAATTTAAATATGCATCACTTCTAGTCCACATAGAGGGATATGGTTGATAAGTACCTGAGATGAGGATCTAGGATGTACAGTTTGATCTGGTTCTTGGGGTTATCTGTCTAACCATGAATGCATCTCATCCAGTCAGGCAGTGGTTATCAAAGCCTTATGTGCAGTCCCAGTGGAACAAGTCAACTGCGTGTATTATCTTCATTCCAAGAACCAACTCCAGATACACGGGTCTTTAATAAGTCAGTGAATTTTGCTGCCCACAGCTCAATAATTAATACCTCCTCTCAAAAAAAAATTAACTCACGCTGCCTTCACATGACAATTTTAGCCTCCATACTCTCATCGCAATTAGCATAGAGCCACTCCCTGCTCTATGCATTTAGGTCATCCCATCTTTACCTTCTTTTATTCTCCTGGTATCAATAAAATTAAGTTAGATCCACCACAGGTGTTTATAACTAATGAAGGGCCCTTTTCTCCAGTAAAACTAAACATATTCATCTTCTTCCTTCCCAATAGGAATGTGGAATTCAATTATCCCACTCTCATAACTGTCCCCATCACACCTCTCCACAGGGCAATGTCAGCTAGTGCCAGCTACCCAAGGACAGATACTGCTTTTAGTGATAGAAGAACAGAGGGAGTCTGTTCAACCAGTACATTTTGAAGGAATGAAAGGGCACAGAGCTACCCAGAGTCGAGGCTTGAATTATTTTTTTTTCACTGCTAAAAGCAGCAGCTTAGCCTGCTTTTTTTTCTCATATCACCTGTCACTGAAAAAGAGCGTGTTAGCTTCTGCATGGGATGTCCAACACCTGCACCAGAACCACAGTGAGGAAGTATCATCTCCTTTGCTTCCATCCACCCAGTCTTTTAACATTGCTACTGCTTTATCATGCTTAGGCAGATACAGATTTGTCAAGGGAATTCCCATTCCCATTAACTCCAGCCAACAGAGTACCAGCTCCCATGCTTTGTCAAAGGGCTGTTGAGACACCAGCTGTACCTGTCATTTGAATGCAGCAGGATGGACAACAAGACATGATGGAAAGTCACCCTCTGACCGTCAGTGAGCTTTAAGAGAGACATTTTCTGCTGCAGGCCTTCTACTGGAGAACTTCATGTCTTCTGCAGCATCTGAATGTGAAACCAGGGAAGGCAGCAGCACCTCTTCTGCCTGTTCTCTCCAGTCTCTAAGATACCGTGGTCACTGACCATACAAGCACCCAGCAACAGGAGCAGTGGAGCAGGCACATGATGTGTACTTGTCAAACTCACCTGGGACTGCTCCCAACAAGATGACTGCTCATGTGCTTACAGTGGCTCACAAGTCAAAGCATCTTCTCTGTCACGGTCTCTCATCTCTCTGCTGCCAGGGAGAAAGTACCATGAATGATTGATGCAGAGAGCTGCGGGCAGCTCTCTCTCAGGTCTGTTTGCTTCTACAGAGCATGCATTTGTGATTTGCCTTGTCTTTTCTGTCTCACTCTGCCCCTCTTCCCTCTGTGTTGTTTCTAGGCTGGTGGTGGTGGTCTGAGAAGGCAGATCTTTCTCCGCAGGGAAAATTTGCACTGCTGATGCACAGATCCCAGTGCTGTGCATCAGAAAGCTACTGCATACTACATTGCAAGCATGATGGCAGACATCTAGCAGCATCTTCCAAGGGCCACAGTTTATGAATTTTTCCCCTCAATATTAAACAAAAGTCATATTGACATTCTTCATCGATCAAAAACTATGCATTTGGCAACTTACTAAAGAACTCAAATCAAAATCTGATATTACTCATCATATTTTCCCCCCCAACACCCCTGCTTAGATTTTGCTCCCCACATGATGAGTGCTGTCTCCTTGATAAGACACATTGGTTCACAAATTAAAATGGAAAAGCTAAGCTTGTTCCATTCTCCTGGCACTGTACATTACCAGGAGATGCTGGGAAGAGCAGAAAAAGACAGAGAGGTATTCTCTCTTTAAACCTGTCCTGCACCCCTCAGATACCACTGCCAACATGCGTCAGAGCAATCCCTGCAGCAGACTATGCTGCAGGTAGTCTTCAGGATGTGGGTTTTTTTGCAAGCCACTGAGTGCATTAGAACCCAAGGCTGTGCCAGGCTGTTTGATTGCTTCTCAAGATGCCTCTCAGTGTCTTCAATGGGTGGGTCCTGTGCTGCACTGTGCTCAAATATTTATGGATTACTATGCAAGAACTGTGAGGATAGATTGGCTTCCTCTTCAGAAAAGAAGTGTGAAGAGCAGAAGCCCCACCAGCCGCTCTGATCTCTGTGCTTGTGCTTGGTGACAGGAACAAGTTTTATTATGAAATATAAGGGCTCTTAGCCCAGAACATAGAGGTGAAGTGGTTGCCCTTGTGCCTCAGCTCAGGCTGAAACCAGCCTGGAAATCCTGAGGTCAGTTTACCCAGGAAAGGAGCCTGCCACTGTGATATTTCCCTCTGGAGAGTGACTGCATCACCTCAAGGAGCACCAGAGCTTGGTGGTTGTTTTTCTGTGCTCTGTGATGCTGTGTCCTGCAGGGTGTATTAAAGCCCATGAAATAATGATGAAACAGAGGGGTAATTAAAAGCCACAGTGACGCTGATCTGCTGAAATTTCAGAGGGAGCTTGGAGCACACGGGGAGACTATCCATCTTACCTCATGCAGGGCCAGCTTGATTGGCCTACTGAGTATTGCAGATGGTGAGGCTGCTCACCTGTGGCCAGGGGGGTTCCCAGTGCAGCAGCCCTACTGGCTTCACAAAGCAGCAAAACAGGAGGATGGAGAGTAAGTGGTCACAAATGTCACCCTCTGTACTTGCAGAGGACTAGAAAAATCATTTAAAAATACAGGTCTGTTTTCCAATCCTTGTTCTTCATCCCATATTTTTACATAAGGGCGTTTTCTCCTACTAAGAACTGCTAGGTTTTTGGACTTCTTTGCTGTATGAATGTGCTGACTATTTAACATTGGTTCGCAACTAATTCTTTTTGTTTCGTCCACATTCCATTAGTTTATTTTCAGCATTTAAAAACTCCAGGTGACATTCCACATCAGCCTCTATCTCTCTATGGATTCTTATTTCATTTTTTAATTTGGTCAACGATAAGTAAAAGTTTACTTGAGATCAATTTCTTTCCCTCAGGTAACAGCCTTTCTTTTTGTAGTTTGGACTTTGAGTACTTGGGATCATTTATCAACCTGTAGGTTAAAGATTACAGGTTTCAAAACACTTCTGAAGCTGTCTTTATGTCAGAGCAGAGGGAAGTATGGAGCTCACCAAGTTAACAGTGATGTCATAGCCTTCTTTGGTAGCTGGCATATTCTGTACATCATTATATAATCACAGATTTTAAAATTCTTTTTATAAATCCCAGCCTATTTTTCATTCTTTGCTTCCTCCCACTTCATTTGCTACTGACGGCTGCTGCTAAAGTTCCCTTACCTCTCTTGGAAAGGAAGTAGGTTAAGAACAAAAAGGAGAACTCTATCAGATTAAGGCAAACATGTGGGCCCTACTGAGAAATGATGCATCTTACAATAGTATCAGCAAAACAGCTTACTTTGAAGGCTAAATTGCTAAATATATCCAGAGACTTCTGTGAGCTGAAAGCAGCTGTCTTCTGCTTGTTTTCAGTTGTTAGACTCCCAATGTCCCAAATAACACAGCCTCATAAAGGGTCAAAATCGATGCAATCAGGATAATAAAATCACTCTGACAGGCTGCAGTTTATACTTAGTTTATAATTAGGAGTCTGCTCTCTCAGGTTAAGATACTGTAAAGTTTCAATGAATTGTTAAGCTATTCACAGCACTCTGCTGCTACTAAACTAGGAAAATATAAAGTCCTAAAAATATCTTCATGTAAACACATCAGAAATGGAAGGATGGGAAATCCAGGAAAAAACCCAGCGTATAGAGTTGTGTCTTCTGCACAGGATAATGGTAAGATTTTGCAATACTTAATTTGAATTATTTAAAAATAAAGTGAACCAGTGCCTCATTTAACAAGGATTTGTATTCTAGGGTAGTTAGAGTACTGCACTGTATCACTTTTCTGTACAAAGCTGGCTAAGGTGTGCTGAATGTGCAGATTTCTTCCAGTGTTAGCAGCCCACTCCTTGCTTTGTGATGACACACCAAGGCTCTTCCATTGGCATGGTGTATGGTGTGCTCACAGCTGGGAAGTGAGGACCTTTCCTCTGAAAATATCTTTAGTCAGTTCATAGGGGGAGCTTTGTAGGGCCACTAAAACATGCATTTATACAGACATATTCATCTCTCAGTAGCCTAAAAAATATTTTTCCAAAGTTAGCCAGAAACATTCAGCTCACAGGTGGAACCCATGGGACACATTCAGCTGCCTGGAAAATCGCTTCCAGAATTAGCATGCCTGCTCTGTAAGATGCTATGTGTGGTTTATTTCTTGCCTTAGAAGGAATGAAAGCATAGATTATAAGGGCCAAATCTTATTGTGCTGCGTAAAATTAATTCCCAAAGGGAAGGACTGGTTAAAATATTGGTTTCACCTTTGCAGCACCTCTTTTTCTCAAGAGGATTCTCCCAAAGTACCAGATTGTCCTGCTGAGTCAGCCTAAGAGCCTCTGGCAATGGCCTCTGGAGAGAAACACCTCAACACAACCACAGATTGAAGGCTCCAGCTGCAGAGGTCACAACTTTCATATACAATTGTCTTATATACTAACAGGGCTGTATGTTGATTCCAGAGTCCCATGACACATTATGGCTTATATTTTATCTGTCATAGTGCAGTTATAAACCCATGAGAAAAATCCAACAGCTATCAACTTTGGCTGAGGCAAACAAATTAAATGCAAATATACTAAACTAAAATATTTTGATAGTGATTGTTTCAAAATTAAGGGAAAACACCACAAATTAAAAGGTCTGAACTATGTCCTCCCATAGACTGATGCTAAGGCCATGGACATACCCACGAAATGCTCTCTGACTGAGAAAGGCTCCATCTGTGACATATTTCCAGAGGGTACATTAAAATGTTACCGTCATGATAATTTTGAGATGCTACAGCAATAATAGTGTTTTTCACCAATATTGTTTGTATACATTAGTGGCTGTAGTCTTAACTAAGCCTTAGTACACAACGAACTAAGAAATAACACAATTTACAGTCTGACCAGGCTGAATAGGGACAAGAAAGGAAGGCATATTCATCCTATAGCTATTATTCCATATACAGGGAACTGAGAAATGTTAGAGAATAGCACCAGAACTATGCAAAAGATCTGTGGATTGAGCATTGTCAGATGAAGTCCCAGTTCAGTGTTTCAGGCTCTACTTAATTAAAATAAAACTCCACAGAATTTGGGCTCTTAGCCCTCCCCACTATGCTGGCAGCACATAATATGCCATGGGTTCAACAGCTCAGTGACTACAGTGGCATTGGTGAGGGTCTGATGTTCATTATACAGACAAGGCCAAGTTCTCCTGGTAATGAGTGGGACTCCACCACCCTGAGGACTTTTCCTGTTCTCATCCCATACCACCTCTGTGTTCCCCTGCCTAACTGTCTTTCCTCAAGGACTCTACAGGAATCTGAGCTTTCCCTCCTGAGATGATCAACCCCAGTTCCTAACTGACTGTTAGGGTTTGGTAGGAGCTCCTCTATTCAAAGGGAGGCTCTTGCCTTTTTGGCAGACACCTGTCTCTCAAACCGAGACACTGACCAGAGAAATCAGGCTGAAATCCATGTATTTTCATCCTAAAAATGAGTCCCTGCTGTTCCTGGAGCTAACACACACAGGCCTAGAGGAAGGACTGAGAAAGAAGTGCACAAACATCTTTGGGCGAATCTGTACTTCACACAGAGCACTGTTGTGTTTGACATAATCTCTTAGGTGTGTATGGAGTTATATCAGTGGAAACCTATGGTTCATTACCAATCTGTTCTGGTCCTGGAGGGGAGGAGGTGGAAACAGGAGGGGGAAAAAATACCCAGATGGGAAATGAACCTGTGCATCTCTCACGGGAAAATACATTTCAGTCATTCAAGCAACTGCTTAGCCCACGGAAAAAAAAAATTGGTCTTTCCAGCTGTTATGTCAAAAGAAAAATTAAATTAAAAAAGGACAAATTAATAAATGGAGAATATTTATATCACAACCTTTCTTGCAAATTACTTACAACATTCATGTTTCTTACGAGGAACCATTTTTAATATCAAAGTAGTCATACACTTTTCCAAAAAGTGTTTCCTGAAAACCCGAAACCATTATTATGTTCAACTCCCACATGGTTTGTTTTAAAAATATCCTTAAATACTATGAAAGAATAATCATTATGTAGGTTTATATCATATGAGTGGGAAGCAGAAACCATCAATGAATCATATTATTTCTACAACTGTAACAGCAACATGATCAACTACCACAATAACAAAAAAGTTTATGCTCACTGTATATCTGTTTTCCAGGCATCTTCCTGCCTTGAAATCTGCACAACAGGTAAGCTGTGGTAAGTGTAATATGCTATGTACTTCCCATCCACTATGGATACCCAGGCATGCTTGGTCTGGTGCATCACTTCTCCTTCGGGTACAGCTCCTTGCTGAAGTGTATGACAGCCCTGAACAAGCAAATAAAGCTTCTACAAATTCTAAGATCTGCTCCTGAAAGATGCTGCCAGGTTATAGGGCTAGATATTTGAATTATTTTAGCCTCATCCATCATTTTTTCTTTTAGTTAAAAGCAATGTCTTTAGTTGTAGAAAATATTTTCAGTTGTATGCTTCTTTGCAGAGGGAAGTGACAAAGGGACATTAGTGAAGGAAGAGAAAGATTGCAAGAGACATAGAAAAAACACCATGGAGATCAATATTTAATCTATAATTATGGGTGTACAGTATGTACTGTGCATTTTTTAAATTTAACTTGGCTTTTACTATTACTCAGTAGGAGGGGAACAGATACTGAGAGCCCTGGATAGCAACCATAAGAAGCATGTTTAAATACACATATTTTCAGGAGATCTGTGAGTACAAGAAAGAACGGATTGTCATCTCTCTGATCTTTTTCATGTCGGCAAATCTGAGAGCTTTACCTGGGAGGTTTAATTTCAGGTAAAATAATTTGTAAAATAATTTCCCAAGTTTATGCTGCATAACATTCATTATGTCACATAAGAAAAAAATATTTGTGTCACCCTATTCTTGAATAAAGAATCAATGTGCAGATCACTTTTCACCGTGGAAATACTGATGGTATAAAGAGTTCTAAATAAATACAAAGTCAGGAATCTGTGTGGGAAAGCCCCCATCCTCTTTGTGGTTTCAGTCAGGAAGCACGCAGGTAGCACAGACTAATTCTGCTCAAACAGAGCTAGAAGAAATTACAGTATTCTTGGCAGCTCGTATTCATCATGATTTTAACCATGCTTTGAGTGTATGCATATACATGTCTCTGTGTGTATGCCCTCTTACATGGGCATTTATATGCCACCTCTAGGTTTTTCTGAAAGCCTTTGAAGTTAGCTGGCCAGAAAAGATTAGGCACCAGGGGAGAAAAATTATTTTAAGAATTTTAAAATTATGTTATCAGGTATCATCTGCTTGCTAATGAAGCTTCAAAGTTATTTCCAGGGCAGAATTCTGCACATTGCTCCAGAGAAAGAGTTCAACGGTCTACCTAAAGACCTCATTCCATCATTAATGAGTGCTTAACCCTAGCATATTTGAACTTGGACTACATGACCAGTAGTCAATTTTCACGAACAGTTTTTTTTTTGATCCCGAAAATCTGCAGCCATGTCATCAGCTCCTTCTTAATTATACCGTATTCTTTACATCTGTCCTGCTAAATAACTCTAATTGAAATAGCACCGGCGTGAATTTTCGTAATGTTCCCCCCAAGACATCCCGAAAGTGACTCACACGAGAAAACAGACTGAAGTCACAGCTGGAAGCACGTCAAGGATCATTTCCATTTTTACATGATTAATTTGAATTTAATATCTTAAATCAAAACCTGATTAATTTAAATAAAATTTTGATGGTGCCCTGCTTCTAATATACATTGCAGTAATTAGATTCAGCTTAATGTGATTTTTTTACATAATTAAAAAAAAGAGCAAGTCAAGTGTAACAATGCAGAGTTCGTACAAATCTGTCCATATATACATATATACATACACAGGCACACACATGGGATTTGGTTGAGATGTTGTTCAGGTACAGGAAAGATCACAGCTGGATGGCTGTGCTATAGCTCAGCTTATGGCTTATGTAGAGTATTCCATTTCTATTTCACTGCAAGGTGAATGACCATCCTTAAAAAAACAATACAAAACTACACACACACACACAAAAAAAAAAAAAAAGACAGAAAAGGTACACCTGAAATGACATCGGCAAATAAGTAAAGACATTAGTGATGCAATAACCTAGGTCAGCTTCTCAGTTCTAGTTTCTCTCACTTTTTAACCAACTTTTCTTCAGTAATTAGCTCTGCATATCCTACAAGTGAACATCTGCAGTGTACTATTTGCATCAGCTCATGGGCTTCTGTTTTTCCTGAGACTTCATGAGACAAAAATTCTTCATAGGATTGTTACTGCAATCTTTTTGGTGTCCTCCCTGCCTATCTCTGCTTTTGTACAATCCTGCCATGCAACATGCAAGAAATACAGGGAGCAAACAGCAGTTTGTATGTGTTAGAATCAGTTGAAGCCCAACTGCACCAAACACCGGACCCTGATACTGGTTGTGATCAATGACTATGGCTGAAAATATCCAGTGCTTAGTGAGTAAAGCTTTGCATGCTGCATTTCATATAGTACTCACAGCAATATTTTAGATGTTTCCAGCTTCTTTGCAGGAGGAAAAACAATTACTATAATCTGAGCAATGGATTCTCCTGCAGCTGTAGATGGAGCTTCAGTGAAGCCATGTAATAAAAGGAGGCAGGTAGGCCAAAATCATAGGGAATCCAGAGATGGAGTAGAGTTTTTGGGTTTGTATATTTGTGCTTCTTTTTCAGTCATGTCTGAAAGTTAAGTAAAATTTGCTTTTTTTTAAGGATAAAATATCCAGTTCACTACTGTATATTTTTAATCTCTTAGGTTAAAAAAAAAGTTATGCAAAAAAACCAAACCTTGTTTTCTTGTCTTAAGTGACCAAATTGCTGATCAAATTATGCTTCAATAATTACATCTATCTTCAACAAGGCAGTGAAACATCAACCTGACTTTTCATCATGGAGTAATCCCTGCATATATCAAACCCCTTGATTTCAGTGGGACACTCCACCAGCTTTAAAATGCTGGGCATGTGCTCAGCTAGTAGTAAATCACTATTAAACAGAAGAGAATGGTGAAGAGTGAAAAACTCCTTTCCTGCCTGGGGCTAACAGCTTTCAGGGAGGTATGTGCACTTTTCATCCTTTTATGAAGGCAAGTAAAATCATTCAGGTGTATTTGATAGCACCCAGCTTTCCAAAAGCCTTTATATACACCATGTTATAAATATTTGGTAATGGCACACAGTTAATTTTTAATTTTAATATTTCTTTGGAAAAAAATCCTCCTTGTTGGTGAAACTGTTGAATCTTTGCCAGTAACTTGGACATATCAGATGGTCTGGACATCCTCTCTTAAAAAAAACCCCACAGAACCAAAGGAAAAAAAATCCAACAGGTGACAGGTTCGAGTCAGTTTTCAGCTAGAAAGGTCAGGTTAAGTGCTTTTCAAAAGAAATGAGGAAAAAAAACCACAAGAGAAATTGAAGAACTGGGCAAAAATAGAGAACCTTAGTTGTAGAGAGAGAAGTCAGAGAGAAGGAAGGGAAACTGATTTACAGAGAAAGTAATGAACCAGATTTAGCTGCTGAAAAAATGCTACATATAGTGATTTAAAACAGTTCTATTTTTCAGGCTTTTAACTATCTATTTATATTATTGAAATTGTCAGGGTTCTCATTCTCATGCAACATTGGACCCTCACAAAGTCACTGTCACAGCAAGGGCTCCAATGTCATCTTACTTGGCCTCCTCAAGTTTACCAGCATATTACCAGTGGATCACTGGAAATGTGTAGAAACAAATTAAACTCATTCAGTTTGGCCAATCAGTCCTCTGAGAGTGTTGGTTCTGTGGATTTTGTAGACAGAAGCCAGTGAAGTTGAATACTGATTCCAAAGAACTTGCTTATTTATTATTCATCATGGATAGCTAATAAGAAAAAAATGCCACCTTTTATCTTACAGCTAAAACTTTTGATGACAATCAAATTATTTTTTCCATGCTAAATTTAGGCTTCTCTCAACGTCTACTACAATATGATCCAAAAATAACAACATAGTTACTATCTGGGGAGAAGCTACTTTACAGCTTGTATTCTTATTCAGAAGTTAAAGTCAAAACAAAATTAATCGGGAAGGGTTATCTATAATGTATCACCATTCATTTCAGAAAAAAATATCTTTGCCAGCAGCAGAAGGAAAGCACTTTCAAGCAGTTACATTAAACTATAGACTCCAAGGAGAAGATTACAGATCTTCCATATTCAGCAACATGAATCAAAACTCTTAGGAACTAGTCTAACTTTCTTTTTTTATTATTTTTTTATTGCAAGGCAGCAGGGATTGCTTTTTGTACAGGCTATGATTTAGATGACTAATTGAAAGTAAGCAGTGGTGAGCTGCTTCCTTGGTAAAATATTACCAAGACAATCTTATCTGAGTTTACAGAGTTATTTTCAATTTGTAAATGCTGTATTCATTTCTACCAGATAAAAAAACCTTTAAAAATCCTAGACCCAGGCATGTCTGGATTGCTGTTGTAACTGCTCTGTACTGTTTCACCCCACACAAATGCCTTTCAACCCACAGATCTATGTAAACTTCATCTCCCTATGAATAGTTTTACTATTTAAAAAAAATCAAATCAATCCATTTTATGGTAAATGAATTTAATGATACAGTGAATCCTCATAACTTCAAGCTGATGTCATCCTGCCAGTTACCTGCTCTGCAAGAGAATCTCTCTCATTAGAGCCAACACCTTTTAGAATCTCACCTTTGCAGATTTATCTCTTGTCTATAACACAAAGAAAATCCTGGGCTTTGTTTCACCATTATAATAGATGTAAATTAATGTTTTGCCATTGTTTGTTGCTGTAATCATAGAGGCAAGTATATATTCCTAACAGCTATCTTATTTTCAATTTGCAAAGCATACTGTGTTTAATCCCATGAGGCAGTCAGTGGTTCTAGATATGAATTTAAAAAAGTAATTAGACCAGGGAGGGGTGGGGAGTTGTCCCTGAGGTAGAAAAAGCAGGTTCCTGCCAGGTCCAGAGGGGTCTTTAAGAGGTCCTAGGCTGGTCACAGTTCTTGTCATAGTTTATTACTTTTTTGCCATTGTGTGAAACAGCTTATTTGTTCATGTAAATTTAAATCATGTTGATACTAGTAGAATGGGTTTTGTTGCTACTTTTTTCTTTTAATCTAGAAAGGTCATAGGGTTGGGGTTTAGTGACTGGCAACAAGCTCTGTTTTTCTCAAAGATCTCTGCATTTTTACAGCCAAATAGATAGTAAAAGTGACATATTGATAAAAGTTTTAAGGATCTCTGGTGGGTGGCAGTAATTTTAAATATCATACAATCATCATTAAGTCATTTATGTAAATGAAAAGTACTTGGCAACCCTTTGTATGGCAAGAAATAGCACTGGTTTCACTGCATCTCTACTTTCTTCCTCTCTTCTTTTTCCCTTTTGTTGGCTGCAGCATAGTTCAGTACAGATGAACTCTCCTTTAGGGCTCTGTGAAGACTTTCTGTAGAAAAGATCACATACCTGTGTGAGACAGCATGTGAACAGTAAATATTGATGGGACAAAGTCAATTTAATCTGTCATGAAAAATGCCTAAAGAATTTCTATAAGCTGAAATCAATGTGGTGTATTGATCAGTTTAAAAAAATATAATAAATTAGGAGATATATGGATCTATGTAGGTTTGGATTAGGTGGGTTCCTACTCTCACCGTTTGAAACCTAGACCTGGATCTGAGTTTTGAGACATCAGCACAGGTCTAGTTTGTATCCTGTGAATCTCAGTTTGTGGTGATGGCTGGTTTCAAGTGAAACCATAAATCTCTTCTCTGAGGGAAGGGAGGGAGAGGATCCAATCACACACCCAGGCTTTACTTTCAAAAATTGACATTGTCAGCTGAACACTTTCTGAGCAGGAGAAATGGAGGCAGTTTGAGCTAAACTGTTTTTGTTTGCCCAGATGTCTGACAATATTTAAGGGCCAGATTCTGCCCTCAAGCTGCTTTGGTAGGCAGTGTGAGCACTCACTCTTGGGAAGATTCTGTGCCTAAATGTTCTCACTTTTCAACACATTGTTACCCTCCCACATATCTATTCAGGCAGAAAAACAAAACGGTGAACCTCCCTCAGGGGTTTTTAATGCAAGTCTGTTGAGTCACCCTGCTTTTTGGATTGAGTTAGGGGTATAGGATTAGGCTGGAAGGTGATAAAGATGCCAGGAATGTATGAGGAAAATCCTGTTCCCAGGCCAGTAGACAGAGCATAAACTCTATCCCCATGTCTGTGCACAGAAGCTGTTGCTAAACCTCCAGAGGCAACTAGCCAGTAGGAAACATTAGGCTGAGGGAGTTAAACAGACAGTTGCATAGCCACTTGGCTTGGCGTGTTTGTGGCTTCCCTAATGGGAGTCTGGGAGTGTACTGAGCTAGCCAAGGCTGCTACAAACAACTTTAGTGCATCAACGTCTTTGCACATGGCTAATGCCACCAGTAGACACAGTAGCACAGGACTGATATAATTCCCTTGCTCCTTATCTCATTCTTTGCCCACTGTCTTTCTTTGAGCAGAGTATTTCTAGGAAAGGACATCCCACTTGTACCTGTAGTCCGAGTTTACATTGCCATACACGACATCAACTCTGCAGGCTTATTGTGAGCTGGAATTCCTTTGAAGCTTTGCACCACTCTCTCCTGGCAGGAAAGTAAGGTGGCATCACAAATTCTACTTTCTGACAGAACTTTCCTTGAAGCTTTCATTGAGGAACACTTCCCATAAACACCTCCCAAGGATGCTTATTAAAGAAATTAGAAACTATGGTACATCAGGACAGACATTTGTTTTAATTGAATTGAATTATTTATTTATTGAAAGCATGTATTGTTCATAATGCCTAGGGCGCCAGTCTCCTTTTGCTAGATTTTTACCAATGAACACAACATTCGTTTTAAGGGAGGTGTTCCCGACATTTGCCCAGTAATCAAGAATAGAATAGGGCACTGTGCAGCTGGTAAATACTGGTGACAGGAATTCTGCACGAAACTACAGTACAATTTAAGTAGATTCAAGTTGTAATGTAGCCGAAACCCACATTGGTGGCTTTGCGAGGGCTATAGCCAGTCCTAGTGAAAAGTACAAGGAATTTAGATAATGATAAAAGTTGATTTTTTAATATTTGTCTCCACAGATAAAGTAAAAATTAATATATAGAAAAGCAAAATGTGTGACCTGAAAACTGGTAAAACTGAGCTTTAGTAAGCCTGAAGTTTGAAAATGCAAAAGGACTAGTCAGGAGTGGGGGAAACCTGATTAGTTTAAGTCAGATTTAGAGATGATATCTCTGGTAACTGATTCAGAAACCCTAAAGTACTTTCCAAATTCACTAAGAGTTAACTGTCAGGGCTCAGTATGAATTTGTCCCTCTCAGAGGGGCCCTCACTGGAGCATGTTAAGCTGTTTGCCTCAAAAAAGTTATCAGCTGTTCTTGACTTCCCTACATTAAGGAGATTTCAGCATAGATTTGCCAAAATTTTCTTGCACACTTCATCCACTGACAGCACCCCAATTCCAAGATCAGGCCTTTGTCCCCTTTTCAGCAATGATCACAGTTTGAAAAAAAGCATAAATATTAAAATGAAATAACCCTTAGACTCTGTCTCTTTTTCCCCATAATTGCAGGACGCCATCACACTCATCACTAGCAATCCAGCTGCATTCAGGCATTGAAGATGATCAAAAGGTATGTGGATGAAGCTGGAAGTTGTCTACCCTATTCCAAACCAGATGGGTTTATCCTAAAAATGCAAAGGCAGAAAGCAAACTATTCAGTAGCACTGTAGCATTTTGTTCCCTTCTTACACTGTATTAAGGCTGGCTAGAGAGGCAGCCTCAGAAGTTAGGAAATCCCCAAACAATGTAATCAATCCTTCCATGCCTGTGGTGAGCAATAAAAGTTTATATGAAACCTACAGCACTTCACACTGAATGGCTGAAAAATAGCGCACATTTATCAGAATGCCTGAAAACACACCCCATTCGGGTAGAGCAAAGCAATCAGCAAAGCCATTCTTCACCTAAAAGATTTCCATTCTGTTTTGCTAACACACTATATTCAGTATTGATGTGTCTCTGCGTACAGTAAAGAGCAGACTCTGCAGTGCTGGGACAGCTCATTCACATGACAGTGATATCGCAGTCATGCATTGCTCTGGCTGCACTGTGTGACTGGAGCTCCTTTATTAAAGCAGCACCCAGCAGTGCTAACAGACTAAAAGAGCTTGTCAGGGTTTCCTCTTGAGGACTTCATTTTTTAAGGGGCTTTGCATCTGGCTGTTTTATCATTGGCCACAGGTGCATAAAAGGATGTTAAAAGGATTAAGTGAAGGTGTACCCTCTAATAGCCCTAATCCAATCATTGTGGATGGGACCAGCTTGCAAAATGCAGCCACATTTTTGGGATTTTCCTAAAGAGCAGTGCCTGTTGTGGTGTTTGGAGACAGAGCAGTGGGCTAGACCCACTGCTAATTGGCCTAGGTGTGCTTTCTTACATTCTTCCATCTGTAGTTGCAAATCACATTGGAACCAGATCCACGTTCATATCAATATTCAAAATGGCTTTCAATCTCTGAATCTCTCCATTAGAAACATCCATAAAGTACAACTAAAGAGTTTCAAATCCTTCCTATGAACTTCTTTAGGATATATCCTTGCTTCTTGAATCAGTGATAGCCAACCTGCAAAAGGTACCAACTGAGTTTGGGATGCTGTCATATAAATCTCATCTTGTTAGTCTTTCTTGCCAGATTTATTCCCCTTCTAGTCAGAAATATGAAAAAAGCTCCATGTTTCATGTTATATTTGCTCTTGGGGTTCTGCTTAGCATCTAAAAGTAAAAAAAAGGCAGTAAAATAATTTTTCAGATAGCTAACTGAGTGCATCAAAAACTTTAAAAGGTTCATTCAAGATAAGCTTTAAAAAAAAAAACCCCAGAAAACACAACAATAAACCAAACAGCTCAAGAGTTCTCTTTATAATAAATCCATGGCCACTTTCGAACTTCACAGTTCTCACTGTCCTGTACACAACTCCCACTCAGTACATCACAGCAACAGTACAGATGGAGTTGTGATCTTCTTTACTCCAAAAGCACAGTCTTGTAGCTAAAGAAGGATATCTGTTAGCAGCTCAGGGTCTATATCATAGAGCTGAGCAATTCTCAGTACAGTGGTACATCCCGATTAGACAGGCAGCCCGATTCTCTGCTTTTCTCTGCTGCACACTTTCCTCCATCAAGAAGGTCCTCCACATGCAAAACACTCAGCCTTCACTGTTGTTTTTACATAAAATTGATTTAAATCATCAGAGTTGTTTATCATTGAGCTAAAGAGCAGCATAAAAGTAGGGAGCTTTGCAAGCTTTTTGCTTTGCACTACTCTAACTAAAAAAAAAAAGAAAAGATTAAAATTTCCAAAAGGGCATTTTAAAGCCTATTAATTGATTATGCAGAGAGTTGAGACTTACTACACTGATTGGGAGGACAGAAGAGGGAAAGTTGGTCCATTTGAAAACACAGCTTTTACCTCTTCTGTAGCCATATCCTACATGTGGTTTTGGCACTAGCCAGAGCAGCAGTAAAAGCTGGAGGTTGCTGATCAGTGAAAAACACAGCCATGATATCCCCAAGGAATGGTAGGGCTAAGTAGGGATGTGTTGATCCATATATCTCCTAGGTAACCACCATCTTGGAGCTCATGCAACATCTCTATTTGTAATAGCTGAGCACCTCACAGTCTTAATGTGATTAATGAATATCCTTAGGCCATCTGGGTAAGGAAGAACATCTATTATCTGTATTTTAAACACGGGATATGAAGACCTAGAAGCCTACATCTCAAAAGTACTTAGACACTTAATTTTTTTTTCAAATACTTTTTAGGATTTAGGATTCAAAATTCTTTTTAGGATATATACCCATGCCACAAAGAAACTGAGACACGTATATATGTCTGGCATGGGTACTTTGAGCAATAAGGCAGCAATGTATGTTTTCATATGTGTGTCCATATATTTTGGGTTTTGTTTGTTGAGGTATTTCTTTGGCATCCATGTCACACCATTTAGGCAAAAAAAAAAAACCAAACTCAAAGGAATGTCTGGGGTCATACAGGATGGCTGCAACAAAGCAGGTACTGAAACCAGACTTTCACAGGCCAGACTACCCAATGGACCATTTTCTCCAAAATGTCCTCTTCTCCCGCTACCAGAAGAGATGTTTTGGTTTTGTGCAGATCCTTTTGTGATTGCAATCAGAATTCTTATGAAAACCCAAGATGAGTAGTTGGTCATTTTCAGTATCATAACCAATCTCTGAAAACTTTTTGCATGGTAACTCAGAATTTACTTATGTATTAATATTTCTGCCAAGGAAAAAGTGAAAAATCCAGAATGGTGAGGAGAAGGAGGTGCCCATTGGTTCACAGCTGTTATTTGCTCAGTGAAGTTCTGTGCTGGTTTTTGAGCCATATCTGGCCTCCTGTTCCACAGCCACTAGGAGGTGTGCGTAATACAGAGGCATGCAGAGGCGGAAACCTCTACACCTGGTGAAGAACCATGTCCAGCATGGGGGGAGGCTCAAGTAAAGACAAAGCATGACGGCTAGTAAATCACTGGAGCAGCTCATACTGAGTAAGCTGCTGTAGTTATTACGTAGGTTTGAGCAGATCTGTGGCTATCCTCATTTAAACCAGGAGCCAAAAATAGTCTCTGACTACCCCAGAGTGGTGAGGAGTATAGAGGCAATTCAAGATCCTTCCTCCTCACTTCATAGACACTCACAGATGATCAGGCAAACATGAGGATTAAACTGTGTGTATACAGATACTTTCTGTAAAATGGGTATGGGAAGAACAGCATTCCCTGGAGAATATGACCACAGCCTGACTATTTATGCCTGATAGGCACACTTCTCCTTAATTGTAACTGCACAAGGAATAACAACATTAAAAAAAAATTTAAAAATGGACAGAATTTTTTGAGAACTGCAGTAAAAATTCTAGCTACCACAATAACTCAGTCTATATAACTGTACTGCCATATCTAGACATCAAAATATAACTGGAAGCCTTTCTTCTTCACATTTTTGACATTTATGCGGAAAAACATAAGCACACAACCCCGATTGTTTGGGGGATGACAGGAAAGATGAGGCTGTTACCCCTAAAATTTCAGAAATCTCAAAGGTGGAGCATGTATCTTGTTCTAAGGAGTGGTAATTCCCTGATTAATTGGCTATTCTCCTGTGCTACTGTTTTCTATCTGCTTGACTATATGCCTTATAATAAAAAAACAGCTGCCAAGGCAATGAATGTCCCCATGTTCTAATTGTGATAACTGTACCTGGAAATCTATTTCAGGTTGGATTTTTTGATGTTTCTATGACTGTCTTTTTTTTTTCCTTCTCCCTTTACTGTGTATTTTTGAGGCATTTTTAAAGACAGGTTTCATGTAACTTTCTTTTTGAGTGTATACTGACTGTGCAAAGAGTTAAACATGAAAAAAGAATGAAAATAAGCACGACAGACAACATCCGTTCTCATTTCAATTTCCTGGAAGGAAAGTGCGGTTGGGCAGATGGTGCTTTTTTGTTTTACTAAACTGAATGATCAGATGTAAATAATATACACAATATAGACTATAAAGATTGTTGAAGGTGAGGTTTTTGCATGCAGAGAATTGTTATGTGGTAGGGAGTTTCTCACTCCTTAGTGATGTGTCAAGTGTTTTTTTGGGTTTAGCTTCCTAATTTTTGGATGCTTCAGTGTGCTTTCTGCTCCCTTTACCTGCCTGGTCATATTTGTTTCAAGTACTTGGTTTCAGAAGGTTAAGTAGTATATAACTTAATTCAGGTCCCTTCCTTGAAGAGCCATGATATTGGGTCTCTGGTGGAATGGACAGAGGACAGTGGCTGGTAATTTGGCATCACGTGAGTCTCAATATTTCTATGTTGCTATCTTGCTTCATCTTCTGGCTTTATTGTGTGTTATAAGAATTTGCTTTCTTTGCTATTATCCAATGTGATTTTTTTACTGTTGGAGCTCTTCTTTAAGTTGCTTTCCAAGCTGGAACATTAAACATTCTTACAGCAGAGCAGAGTTTGTGTTCTCTCATAATTACAAAAGGCCTTTATCAAAGAAAAAAAACCCTCCTCTTTTCTAAAGTGTGTATGACTAAACATGGCTTGACCAAGTCATAATGCTGTCTTCCTGACTGAAAGAGCAGAAAAAGATGGTGTGCTATGACTGCAAAGAAATAATACTATGGTTTCATTCTCAGACAATGTGTGCTCTTCATTACTCCTCATGTCCTTCATTAGCTTGGTGGGACTCAGACACAGGACATGTTCATGTTTACACTACATGAATGCCTCCCGCAGTGGTGACAAGCTAAAAACACTACTGTGGACATCTTAGGATGTTACTACCTCTCTGAACCTCCCTGGGTCAGGATGACTGACTTGGCTGAAGAGACAGCTTTTACTGGAGCTCAGGAAAAAGAGGAGAGTTTATGATCTTTGGAAGAAGGAGCAGGCTGCTCAGGAGGACTACAGGGATGCTGTGAGGTTATGCAGGGAGAAAATTAGAAGACATAAAGCCCAACTAGAATTTAATCTGGCTACTGCCATAAAAAAAAATTAAAAATGTTTCTAGAAATACATCAGCAACAAAAGGAGGGCTAATGAAAATCTCCATCCTTTATTGGGTTGGGGTGAAGTATACTTACACAGGATGAAGAAAAGGCTCAGGTACTTAATGTCTTCTTTCGCTCAACTTTTAATAGTAAGATTAGTTATCCTCAAGGTACTCATCATCTTGAGATGGAAGACAAAGACAAAGTAAAGAATGAACATCTCATCATCCAAGGGGAACTGAACAGCAACTCACTATACCACTTAGACACACAAAAATCGATGGGGCCAAATGAAATCCACCCAGGGGTACCAAGGGAGCTGATGGTAGTGCTCACTGAGCCATTTTCCATCATTTAGAAATTCTGGCCAACCAAGGGAAGTCCCAGTTCCCAGACTGGAAGTTGGCAAATGTGACTCCCATCTACAAGAAGGGCTGGAAAAAGGGTCCATGAAACTACAGGCCTGCCAGCCTGACCTTGGTGCCAGGAATAGTCATGGAACAGATCATCTTCAGTGCCATCACACAACATGCTCAGGACACAGGTGATCAGGCCCAGTTTATGAAAGGCAGGTCCCATTTTGACAACCTGATTTTATTCTGTGACAAAGTGACCTGCTTAGTGGGTGAAGGAAAGGCTGTGGATGTTGTCTACTGGGACAGTGTGCCCAGGTTGTCAAGAAGGCCAGCATTACAAGGACAGCAATCATACAGCAGTGGTGAGGCTGCACCTCCAATCCTTTGTTTGGTTTTGGGCCCCTCACTGCAAGAAAGACATTGAGATTCTGGAGTGGGTCCGGAGAAGGGAAATGAAGCTGATGAAGGGCTTGGAGCACAAGTCTTATGAGGCTGAGGCTGAGGGATCTGGGATTTTTTTAGCCTGGAGAAAAGGATGCTCAGGGGAGACCTTCTCACTACCTACTACAACTACCTGAAAGGAGATGTAGCAAGGTGGCTGTTGGCCTCTTCTCCCAGGTGGTGAGCTATTGGACAAGATGAAGTGAGCTCAGGTTGTGCCAGGGGAGGTTTAGAATGGAAAAAATTCTTCACTGAAAGGGTAGCCAGGCCTTGGAACAGGCTGCCAGGGGAAGTGCTTGAGTCACCAACCCTGGGGGTGTTTAAAAGACACGTGGATGTGGATGTGGTGTTTAGGAACATTGTTTAATGATGGACTTGACAGTTTTAGGTTAACGGTTGGACTTTATGATCTTAAAGACCTTCTCCAACCTTAATGATTCCATTACAGTGCAAACATAATCCCTGTGGCCACCAGAAGTTCTATTTATCACTAATTTTTCTTATTAACTTTAAAATGGGTACAGCAGAAGGAGGAGAAAAAGATGTTTTCTCAATGAAAGAACAGCACTATAATCCTCAGGAGAAATTACTCATACGAAATTCTAGAACTTACATATCAAATCAGAATGACCAGATCTGGGGAAATCAGAACACATAGCCACTGCTAAAACTTCTCTATAAACTAAGAGACTGAGGAAAACCAGAGAACTGGAATAAAATAAAACAGTTAATTAAATGTTAATTAAAAATTTAATGCAGTAGGTTACAGTAGTTATTTTTTTGTAAAAATGGCAATGCTGAATATAAACTGTAAAATGGGTTGCCCTTGAAATTGTCTTGATGAAAAATTCTGCTTATTAACCTGAGAGACCTGTTGATAGTTGTGAGAATTTCAGTGTGAGTTTTTTATCAGTTTACATTCTTATCTACTGGACTCAAGTGTTTTCAAAAGAATTTCAGCTGTCAGTATAGAGTAAAATATTTCTAGCATGCATTGAACAAATAAAACTTGAAAGTTTGATGAATATAAACTCTAAAATCACTGTAAACAAAGAAACATATTTTACTTTTCAAGCCATTCCTATATTACAGAGGTTTGCACATTTTTAGGGTGCTTTATTTTGTCAGTGCAGGGAGTATGTAAACAAGGACTAATGCATGCCAGTGATATTACTTCTGTACTATCAAGAAAGTGAAAGAAATAAAAGAGAAGACTCAAAATTCTTCACTTAGTCTGAAGCTACAGTGCAAACATGAATGAATTAGTATTTGGAGCAAATATGCCAATGGAGCTATGATTGTATAGGTAAGAAATTTTAGAATTAAATAGTAAATGGTTAATAAATTAGAACAAAAATAAAAAGGAAAGACTTCAGCGTGCAGAGCGTCCTGCCTTATAACTTTCTAAAAGTCTGAAAACATCAGAGAATGAGTTTTGTCTCCTCCAGTTGCTCATAGGGAGCTCAGGAATAAATAAACAAAGGAACAAATCAATGAAGGCTGCAAGAGAGGAGCTCAGGTACTTTGGCTCAAAGGCTATCGTGAATCTGCTAAGAGGTTTTGTTGCAAAAAAGATGGGGCAGTTTTGCTGGTGGACATGTGCTGCTGAGCAGTATTGCCAGAAGGAAGAGAGGCTGAGGTGTAAGTAAGTGGCACAGACACTCGCAGCAGCAGCAGCTGCAGCAGCTGCAGCAGCAACAGCAACAGCAGAGGCAGCAACAGCAGAGGCGGCAGCAGCAGCAGCTTCCCATAAACAGACACAGCTTCAGTTGGTTGCTCACTCAGTTTCCCACACTTAGAAGCTGATGAGCTTGAAACAGTTTAGGGCTGATAAGGCAAGCTGTAGTTAGAAAGGAAGGAAAGGCTTGAAACACCTGGGGCCAAACCTCTATCTGCCGTTGATCTCGAGTGGAATAAAACAATATGTGCAACACCAAGATTTGACTCCCAACCCATCACATACACTCTGAAACCCACAGAAGCTGACCATGGGATATCTTTGGCTTTCCTTAGAGACATCCCCACAAAACCCCCACAAACATCACTGTTCTTATGGACAAATAGTTCTGTGCTTGCAAGACAGAACTCTGTGGATAAATAAAACATTAGTGGACACGCTCACAGATGCTTAATTATGGATGGTACTCTAAACTGAGGAAGGCAGAGTCCATTTGCAAATAAAAGAGACCAATCCCAGGTTAAATTATAAACAGTTACCAAACAAAATGGAGGCAATGTACAGGCCCTGACAAGCAGTTGAAACTAAAACCTGTTGAACTAGTAAGACACTAAATGTCCTGTGGCACCGGAAAGTAAAATATCTCATATCTGATTTCTCTTTCTTTTGAAAGAAGCACCTCATCATGCCCACCCAATTCTTTGTTTGGCGAGTAGGCCTGCACTGCCAGTCTTCATTACTACAGGAGTTGATGTAGAAATCAACACAGTAATGCCTTTCATCTCTTCTATTATAAGAATTCAAATTCAATTTTTATTTTACAGCACAGCCACACAATGCCTCACAGTATGATTCTTGCTTGCCTTCATCGGTTAACAATAGTCTTGAAAAGATATATAGAACATAAAAATAAACCTCTTTTTTCCCCCCCAGTAGTTTGTTTCATCTTACAAACAATAGCAATTCACCTTCTAAAACACAGCAATAGTAAGTAGAGCCTATTGAACATTATGCTCTTCCTAAGGTGTTTTTTTTCCTTTTGTGCACTGACATATTTAGCTGTTCCACAAAATCTGGGATCTACAAGTTCTGAACAACTGATATCTTTGTCAATAACATAGTAATATGCTGAAACCCTGTTTTAACTCACATACAGTGGACTGTGTCACTTTTTCTTCTGCCCTCCTTAGGAGTGCAGTACCAGACCACAGGGAATCTCAGCCCTAATGTGCTTAACCATGGGCTCTGTGGCCTGATAGTTACAATGCTCTAACTGGTGCTGGCTCAATTCTTAGTCGTCAAGCTTTGTCTGCACTGTGTTTTTTGAGGTTTCCAGCTTGAGGGTTCAAATATATACCATATGCATGTCGTTAAGTGTTATAGCATTACCAATACAGAAACAGTAACTTTCTACACACAGGCTTTAAAATAGTATGGTCATCATTCTCCTGCTTCTGCTTATGAGCCTGACTCAGCAACTGGTGGTTAGTTTGGTGGTCAACAGACTGTTTCATAAAGTCCCTTAAGGGGACAGGTGGCCCAGTGGATGAGCTGTTCTGTTTGGTATAAAAGCAACAAAATCCTATCATGGTCTCAGCAGAGGAAACAGAGCAATGCACAAAGTGTAGGGATGGAGATATCCAAAGTAGCCTGACTAGTTTATATTAAGAAAGGATTTGACAGACCTGCTGGGTTCCTACTTAATGCCAATCGAGTAAGAAAGGGACCACTTGAGCTCAGGTATTTATCTCAAACTGATTTGAAATATCCTCACTTTTTCTTTTGGAGAGTCCAGAATAGAATACCATGAAGAGACTGTGTTGACATTTCCTACATAAAACAAAATTAAACCCATTCAAGTCAAGGAAAAATACAGTATAAGCAATGTGAGAATCAGGACCTTTGAATTTGGCAACAGAAACAGAGCTTCACTGGGGCTTTGTGTTCTCAGAAAGTCTTTTGGGAAGTGAAAAACCCAAGAATTCTTCTGCATTGCCCCCTTCATAGCAATTAGGATCAACAAGGTGCATACAGGTAATACCAGACATATTATTACTTCTTTTTCTGCCTGGTCAATATAAGCTTTATGTTTCTTTTGCAGACATAATGTTAGCTGAATAGCAGCCTTTGAGGTCAAGTCTGGATTATCCTTTTTATTAGGCTAATTCTGTGTATATGAAAACTTATTCAAAAGTAATTGTCTCAAATTATTGCCAACACTTAAATGATCATTGCAGAAATCACAGAAGAAGGATAGTGCTTACCAAAACCCCAAGAAAGTACTTCAGATAGGTTTTCTTTCATTGCCAAGCAGCAAGGGTCAAGTGAACTGTATTGTTTGCAAATATCCGCCTTCTCAGACTGTCACAAGAGGCTGTAACATACCCACTAGCAGCTATTTCCACTTGGCTCTATCCAGAGGGAAGAAAATTACCAGGAGCTGCATTGTTTATAATTCCCACAACCCCGAGGGTAATTCTGTTCACCAATTACTTGAAATTAAAGTTAGGTAATTTGACACGTCTGTTTGGTATCCAACCACAAACTACCTCTTAAGCAAACCAAAGAGTTGGATAGTTTACTTCCACAATACTCCACAGAATTTCATTATTGCAACCGTGACAGGAAAGGAAAAATGAGAAGTTATATAGGCACATGAATTGCTGGGGCTTGGGGGTTTTTGGTCACTGTTGCCACCATTAAGGGATCCCAATAGATCTGAGAAGGAGGAAGCTGCAAGGCAGTTTTGTTCCTGGGATGAGGGTTCCCAATCAAACATAGCAAATATACTAAGAATTGAACAAGAAGCCTCCAAGAGCACTGTTTGACAAGAAGAGAAACCAGCTCTGTGTAGTTAGAAGCTTTCACACCTTTTGTCTTTGCATACAGTTACAATGCTACCTAGAAAAATCTGTACACAGGTAGAGAAAACCTGCGATGTCTGCAGTGTGTATTTTTTGATCTCTAGGGCCAGTCATTGAAATTATGTAGTTGAATCTTGAGTTAGGTTATATCTAGACTTGGAAATTGTTTTAAAGTTCAACATTTTATTGGTGATGAGTCTGTGTACACTCCATTTCCATATCTCTTTGTGAGCAATGAATTGGCTGCCAGGTACCGTGACTGAACTGCATGACTCACTCCATGGATTTGTTTTACAGTCTGGTGAAACCAGAGGCTGGTAACACCTGTCCTTTGTAAGAACCTCTTACGGGTTGTAATTCTACAAGTGAACACTTTTTTTTGTTCTTCAACACAAAATATTAGACTGATCAAATTTAAAAAACTACAAGGTGACTCAAAATTCATTCATATGATACTGAGCCATATACTAAACTGTTCAACCTAATATCGATGAGGTGAGCCTCATTCTCATTTCCACCAAGATAAGTCTGGAATCATTTCAAAGCCTTCATTATCCTTAAACATAATAAAACAAGTGAGCAAGAAATGCAGAGCCACTATCTTTTACTGGTGAGAAAGATAGTGATCTCATTCATGTTAGCATAGCTTCCTATTTGGAAACTTTAGTGCCAAATAAATAGCAAATGCTTTATTTTTTTAAATCTGAATATGATTACCCTTTCAACCATATTCTGCATTTCATTTTTACTATAAAAGGTGTTCGTTGTCCAATTTCAAGCTGAAAAACTATAAAAGTCCATTTTGACTTCACTATAGCAGAACTAAAAGATTTCTTTGAACTAAGATTAAATTGATATACCTTGAGCTTCTGTCATTGTAATATGACATTAGGAGCATAGTCAAATACTGGTTTTGACTATAAGTGTCCTACTAAAGTAGTAGTCTACTGCAGAGTGCTTTTTGATGTATCAAAGAAATGGTACTATCAAACTGCATTCATATTCTCCTATCATCAAGGTAAAGTAATAGCAGGACTAAAGCATGATCTTTTTTACAGTTTCTAGAAGTCAGTGCTACAAGGGATTGCCGAGCCTTGCATTAGGTATTCATGTTTAAATGAACCACAGACAGGCTTTCCAATCTACAAACTTCATTAATTAGGTTTTATCCTTTTCTCTGTCTTTTAGTTTTTGGCTTCTTTACCCTCTTCCCTGCTGCTATTGCTATAGCTTCAGTAATGGCAGGGCCAGCAAATTGTTTTTTTTTTTCCCTTAAAATTAAGTACTAATTCACAAATGTTTCTGTGTAATGCTGATGGCCAATGACTCCATCACTCAGTGGGTAAATACCATTCACTTCATTATCTCTCCAGCATGTCACCACTCATACAGAATATCTTACCTTAAAAGACTAGGGTTGTGTTTGGTTTTTTTTTTCAAAACGTCTTGATTAGTGGACAAAACTTATTTGAACGACTCTTAATATTTATAGTTCTGTTCTGGTTAGGCATATGGCTAATGAAAAGCATGAAAAGTGTGGAGCAGCACTAGTACTGAAGGGACAGAGCTGGACAGTGTGGTGAATTGTCAAAGGCAAGTGAAGTGTCTGAAACAACAGAAAAGAGTTTTTGCTTATTTTTTCCTGTGATATTTCTTTTTTGCCTTTCTCTTCTTAAAACAGCTGGTCTTCATCCTAGGAATGGTAGAATTAATCCTGACTGCTTGACTTTTCCTTTTGTGCCTACCTAGTACAAAATTTAGAACTCCACATGCACAGAGCAACAGGGGAGAACTTCTAAAATTATTTAGTTACACCAAGTGAAACAATACATTTGTTTGGATATTGCTGAATTGTTTCAGTAGAAGAAAAAAAGTTTTTGCTAGCCAGTTTGAAATACTGTATATATATCTGATGCAAAATGTTAATGCAGAATAAGCTACAAATATTGAAAGCATGAATTTGAAAAAGGGGGGGAAAAAAGGAGAAATTAATTTTTTTATTTTGATTTTAAGTCACTGACATATTTCCCTTAAAATATTATTAAAGTCAACATGTTCTTATGAAATAGTTGAAAGAACACCCTTCCTAAAATATTTTTTATCATGTCTATGCAGAAAACAATGTTATTTCCATTACTTTTAACATAAATTCATGAAAGAGATTGCTGATGACAGACTTGTTGCTAACAGAAAGAGCCAGCTTGACTCTTTTGAGAGCAATTAATCCTCCCCACAGAGCAAACAGATAATGGGATGGTGTAGCCATCTTCAAAATTGCTCTTCTATATATGGAGATAATTTAAAGTTGGACCAGCAAGTAGTTCAAAGTCCAGTCCCTGTAGTTAGGCAAATATCTATGTAATCCTAGTTACTTCTCCCTCTTAATGGAGCCTGGAAGGATTTAAGGGTGGTCCAGTAAAAGCATGTATATGTTGTAGATGTTACATGGGCAACAAGACTAAACAAAAAAAAAAAAAAGAAGTAAAATAAAAAAAGTGGTAGAAGAAATAACTCTCTAGCACAGGTGAAAAGCAAAAGTTCTCGTGTTAAACTTTTCTCCCACTGAGAGTCACCAAGTGACAGACTTTACCTGCAGAAATCGTGACAACGGACTGAAATTTTGCAGATCTAGATTGTAAAGTAGACTCAGGGACTGAGAATGGTGGTTCATCTCTAAAGCCACAATGTCCTGTTTTCAGAAGTGGCCAGCCAGTGCAACACAGAAGAGCAAGGTCTCAGAGCACTTCATAGCACGTGTGCATTCACTTCTTCCTTTCGGTGTCAGATAATAGTTGGTATCTATCCGGCTGAGTCAGTTTATAGTGCCTATGCATTATGAAACACTTCCTCAGCTACCCAGCTCCTTCCACCCACTTTTAGATGCACAGATGAGGTTTTCTAAAATTCTTCCTTTTTGTCACACTGAATCATGAGCATCAGAAGCACAGGCTTGAGCAGCTTATAATGTGCACATAATAACAATGGTTCTAGATACAGTATTCAGTATAATGACAGTGGATGCTGATATTGGCTCAGTTGACACTGTATGGCGCCAACATTAATTGTCACACCAGAAACAGAAAAAGAAAAATTGGGAAGAGGTGTGAAGAAGGAACCTTATGGCCAAATTCAAATTACAATAATGCTATTATCAGTGGGGAATAGCAGTGAGAGAATAAATGGATCTGCTTTGGAGTGCTGCTAAGGCAGAAATCACCAAAAAAGATGTTGATCAGCACTTCTCTGAATGGTGCTTCTTCTACAGCTCCCATTCTCTAAGCCATGGCACAGGATGGTGAACACATGGTAGCCTGGTCCCACTCTTCTGATTCACATTGTTCTTACATGTAGTCCTATTTTGCCTGCATAAATAGGGAGGAATTTCCAATTCCATGGAGATACTACAAGTTTAGTCATGAAGATAATTAAGTCCTTTGGGCTTGAACTACCCAAACACTTCATACTTGAAAGAAATTCAGATATGGCTCTGAATGTCTGGACTAGTGCCATCTAAACAATTTGGATTCATTTGAGGTTTAAGATTAGCTCCAAATTCCTCTTCACATCAATTAATCATTCAGATATTTACGATTCTTATCACTAGTATTATAGAATGGCTAGAAATTCTAAGTAAGGTACTGTATAGTCTAGTTTTGAAAACACATAAAATCTAGTGTGGGTCTTTAAAAAAATTCAAGTGTAACCAGCAAAGATAAAAAAAATCAAAACCAAAGCCAAAAAAAAGGTGTTTTGTTAGTTTTATTATTAACATCCCTTTCCAAAGGATCTTTGAAGCATAACAAAAGTCTAGTCACTTGTCCAAAAAAACTCACAGACTATCACTGGTAGAGCTGAGGAAGGGCTCTCTGACTAGTTTCTATCTCCCAAGGCAACAGGAGACTGAGTCAGTAGACCACCTTGCCCTAAGCATTTTGCAGCAAAAAATGTTTTTAACTGTTCTTGCTCACTGCAGTTAACTGAAAAGATAATTATACTTTCCAGAACTTTTAGAACTCATATATCCAAATAAATGTAGTCTCTGTAAATGATGGACATTAACACAATGCTAGCTCAGAAATCTAGGTACCTCCCGGTACTGCTATGGTAGTCAGAAAAAAAGGACCTCTGTACAGAAATAGGGACACTTGCTTGAAATCAAGCTTAAATGTTTATATATCTCTGAAGCTCAAGAGAAAAGCAGATAAAGAGCTACATTTATCTCTAGCATTAGAGAACCTCTGGGAGGTATCTGTCTGACCCACACTCTAGGGTAAAGTTTGTAATTTTACTTGTATTTCTAAGTAGAATCACTGGATCTCATTCTTAGGACTTTTTGTAGATTATTTTAATTGACTTTTAACTCCTAAATACCAATCATTTATATGTACTAAAAGTTTACCGGATAGTAACACTATTGTGCTTAAAACTTACTTTCTGTTGTGTTGTTTTGACATTAAGAATTCTCAATATCAAATGAAGAATATGCAAGTAGAACTGCTGCAATTGTAACTTGATTTAAAAGATTCACTTTCTTTCCTGACTTACTGGGTTTGAGTTTTTTGTGTCTGTATGTGTGTGTGTGTCTGTGTGGAGGGGGAGGGCGGAGGGTGCATCACGACCTGCGGTAAATATTATCAAATGAAATTTAATTAACGGCTCTGATGAGATACCAAGAAAGATTGAAGCTCACCTCCCAAAACTGTATTAGTTTGTTGCTGCAGTTGTAAAAAAAACAAAACTGGTTTGCTGACACTTCGGAAATGATTATGATGAGTAAAAAGATACTGCCTTTGCGGGGGCAATTTTGGATGAAATTTAATCAGTATTAAAGAGCTGAAGCAAAACAATAAAGAAAAAAAATCCAAATGGAGATTCTACATCAAACTGGGCTTATTTTGGAGCTGTTTTTACTGCAGTGCCTGAAATAGAGCACAAAAGACCTTCTACTTTTCTCAAGGCACTGCAGTAGTGAGGAGACAACTCAAGAGGAGTTTAAATGCGGCAAAGCAGAACATAATATTCACAGGGTGGGGTGTGGGGAGGGGAAGGAATAAAAAGTTAAATTAACTTTGCCAAAGTTTTGTTAAAGTTCTCTGGCAGAAGTTAGTTGTTACGTGACAGGCAGATTCCTGATGCTGGGCACAGGTAATTCTCATCCTGCATTGGAAGCTCCTTATTAAAAAACAGAGAAAGGATGAGTGATGCAAATTATGGTTTATGTGTTTATATGCATATAAATGCTTAAAATAAAAGTTATTCTAGCCTGACACAGCTATTATAGAGTAATATAATATAATAATATAATAGAGTGCTATTTTTCTGTATTTTCCAATCTATGATTGGAAATAATGGTAGTATATTATATATTAGTATGATAATGTCTGACTAATTTTAATTTATCACTGACAGTAAAGGTATATATCGATATATATACACCTGTTAAAAATACTGTGCTTGTGCTACTTCATCAAAAGGACCAAACATTTCTTGGATCAATATAATTTAGGTCAATCATAAGCCATTTCTACAGCATCATTTCAAAAAGCAAAGTGAAACTCGATTCAGATTTTATTGCGAACTTAAGGCTAAGTCTGAGCTGACTGAAGGCTGGATACCTATCAGACTTTCCTCATGTAGTGAACATAGATAATTGAAGTGTAGTTTTCTGATGACACTTTTTTCAGCCCTCTACATAATGCCTAAAATAATTACAATGGAATAGGGATAAATCATTTGCCAGCTCTCTTTTTTTTTTCCATAGACTAAATTTTAGTCCCAAACTAATACAAATCCATATTTTACTGTTGATCAATGTAAAACCAGAATGACTGAAAGGTATAATTTGGATCACTTGTATTTAAGACTGCCAAATGAATACCTTTCAAATTTTTTTTTACATAGAAAAGTCTTCTGAAGTGCTATGTGATTCAATTTTCTCTCAAAAAAACCCCCTCAAACTCAAAACTATCAACACCCTACTAATAGGTAAGAGTATGTCTCAGTCATAAACAGTAATGTTATTTACATTACTTACATATACTCCTAGTCCAGACTGTAATGCTTTGGTTTTGACCATTTGAAAGTTTCTCTTTCAGCAATTTTTACCTAATTCATTACAAAATGAAAGTATAAGACTAAACCTCAAAGACCATAGAAAGTACTGTCCACTAGGTTAGGAACTGAAGGTATAGTCTCTCCTTACATGAATAAATATGCCCAGATGAATCCTATGCCTACAAACTAAGTCCTGCTAGTCTGGAACTAAGCATTTGCAAAATTGGAGGGGGGGAGAGGGGGAAGGAAAAATAAAGTTAAAAAATAGCTTCTGGTAGGTGAGCCACAGCAGGGCAATTAAGATGATATGGCAGAGGTAGACATCTGCTCCTAGACAGATACAGTTCCACTGATGCTATCTATAGTTGCAATCCTTCTGAGAGATAAACAACGTGTGAGAGCAACGCACAGAAGGAAATGCCACACTGAGAAAGAGGTGATCGTGTGGCCCCTGTGGTCTGAGAAAGAGAGAAAGGCAGTAAGAGAAAAAGGGAGGCGTGTGATGTGGAGCCTATACCAGGCACGTGCAGGTGACAGAAGCTGTAGGACAGTCTGGGAGTTGTATGAGACCTGACACTGGAGGGGAGAGGAATTACAGCAAAAATGAAAGGCACAATAAGACCAAGAAAGAAAGAGATTGAAAAGCCCACTCTAAGTTGATCTATACTGAAATTAAGAAAAACCAAACATTAGTAGGTGATTTGTTCCCTCAGATTTGAAGGCCTGAAGTGTTTTTCAGAATTTCAAACTCACATTTAAGTTCCTCACAAACTTAATGTGAACTATGCTCCACAAAGTACATGATTACTTGCTGCTATTTCATATTACTGATCAGACACAGCAGTAGTATTCCCTCT
>NW_008676012.1:47628-49637 GCF_000695815.1 Acanthisitta chloris
AGGAAGTGGTATTTACTCCAAAAAGCTTTCAAGCCAAGGATTGACCCTGTTTAATTTAGTCAGGACTCAAAGCAGCAGTTACCTACACAGCAAGCCCCATGATCTCATAAGATACAAGTTTTCTAGAGGTAAGGCATTTTGCTTCTGCCCACCGCTGGCTGTGCCACTGGCTTTTCATGTCATTTGCTGCTCGGTTCCTTGTGAGAATTTGGTGTTTGTCCTCTGGTTCCAGGGGTACAGTCCCACCAAGGTGAAGGGACCATCCTTTCTCCCTTCAGCTTTGCTACCGGCAAAGAGGCTTATCATTGACTTAAGAAATTCTCCCAATTTAAGAAGCTGTCTAGAAAAATCACAACAAAAATTCAAGGCCAAGTGATTTGCAGAGAACACTAACCAGAAATGAATGCAGAAATACCCTGCTGAGGGCAGGTCCCCTGGCTCATGTGCTGTGTTATCTTCCCCTTCTGGCCTGGACCTGAGGCTTGGTTGGCATCAATAGAAACACCAAAGTGTCATTCTATCTTGTGTTGGAATCTCAGAGTAATAATTACAAGTTTCCATACTCCACAAAGTCTGTTATAATAATTCTTCAGCCTGGTTTCCTTGTGGTCTCATGCTGTAAAAAAACCCCCAAACTATTTCTTTTCTCTGCTTGAGAAAAATGTCAAACTAAAGAGCTTAATGTAAAATCAAAAAGTGAAGTGAATCAAAAGCAGTCATGCAACATTGTGCTTTGGAGATTTTTTAAATTGCTACTCCTGAAAGCTTCTTACCAGGAAAACCTGACTGAAATTTTCTGTTTATCTGAAGAAGGTAGAGCTGGACTTAATGTCTTTAACGAACAATTCTCCTACAGACTGATTCTGCTGTCCTGACTCAGTTCCTACCCTAGAGATGGTGATGAATTTAGATATTTCTTCTGTCCACTGGATGCTCATAAGCATATTGCATTTATCTTCAATGTATTCCTTTGGAAAAATTGTGCAATAAGGATTTCTGTTTGTTTAACTTCACTTTTGCCTTCCTTCCTACACAGAGTGAGCATGAACATTCGAGTAATGCAGCTGTTGGTTGTTGGTTACTTATTTGGGGTTTTTTTAGACTCTTACATGTATCTTTCATTCTGCATCTTTTAAATTTCACGTTCACACATGCAAACATCAACATTTCTTTCTGAGAGATGTATTCTGGAAAAACTCAATCCTATAAGAATTTTCAGGAAGTGAAAAAAGCATGAAGTGTAGAGTTCTAGTACACACGACTCAAGGAACTTGATTTTTCAATATGAGCATGAGATGACTTCGTTGATATCAAAATTCACCTAGATCTGCATAAAAAATATCGAAACATGAATGGTATCAACAAAGAATGAAATTCTTCTTCTAATGTGGTAGTTATCAATGTAAAATTTCTGCTATTACCATGCAATTCATTCTGCATATCCAGTAAATAATTCAGTTGTTTGGGGGCAGTCAAAAAAAGGTCTAAACATTTGAGAATGAAGGAGAATGGAGGTTTCTTCAACTGCCTCTCTACAGATAATGCCACTTCCTATGTTAGTACTCAGTGTAGTCATCAGAGTGTAATAATTTCTGGACATTAAAGGTGCTAATGTAGCTTTCTTATTCCCATTTATTAACTCTTGAGGAATGCATTCTGTGTGCTTAATCCTGAAATATATACTTGAGTTATAACTATATTGATTTTATTCCTCTGTTTCTGGTTTTCTGCCTTTTTTATTTTGAAAGTGCAGAGTGAAATATCCAGGGTTTTGGTTATTTTAGAACAAAAGGTGTTTTAGTATAGCAAGGAAGAACCTTCTCTTCATCTTTTGATTTTCTTAATGCAGAAATAGATCTGATTAAAAAAACCACAGTAATAACAAGAATATTTTAAATGTATTTTTTTGTATGTTGCATTATTTGACTCTAACCCACTGGGTGACTTTCACACAGCAGATTGTCATTATGACGATATTTTGCCTTTTCACTGGAGTCTATCACTTGAAA
>NW_008676012.1:49707-51098 GCF_000695815.1 Acanthisitta chloris
TGCTTTGCAAGCTTTTTTATCTTTTCTACCTTGCTAGAGGCATTATTAGGGCAGTTCACCTTTGACCAAATGGGCAGACGAACATTCATCCTCTGGAGCCAGTGCTAGTGCTGTTTGGTAGATCAGCTCTCAAATGGTACTGAACTGTGACCTCTTCTTCTGTTCAAAGACTAAATCCATAAACTTGAGTTTCCATTGGTGCCAAGCCTGGGAACCTGAGTTGCTCCCTAATCCCAGGTCTCACAGCCAGCAGCACAATGGGCAGCTCACCATGCCAGCCGGCCAGCCTGAAAGAATGTCTTTATTCTCTCTTCCTCAACAAATTGCTTATTGTTTGGCCCACAGGCTGCTAGACCTTGTGAACTGTCCAAAACTTTCTTGCTTTTCTGTTAAAATTTCTTCTCCATCCTTTTGATTTTGCTTACAAATAAAATTAATTTCTATTTTCATTTCTTAGGAATCAAATATTAAAAGATGCCTGCTTCTTTTAATCTTTTTTTTTTTTTTTCAGAGTATATCTGCCTTCTGGAAGCCTACAGGAACCACAGAAATTATACAAAACCTGCAGGTTTTGGCTTTTTCAAAAGAAGAGACTCTGGAAATGTTAAGTGCTGCTAGAATACAGTGCTCAGTATTATCTAGAGAAAAATGGAAGCAAAATCTTAAGAGCATTCCTAAGTTTCCAAAGGTGTATACCATTTCTCTGCTCTTGGTCTCATCTTCACTGTGGCTACAGTGTGCCCATTGTATAAAGAGTGACTATAGGACAGAATACTTATTTTGGGGCCTTATGTTTTGGAGTTGTTCAGGAGTTGTTGTCTTCAGAGGAAGTCAAAACAGAGTGCCTAAGTTGGTCTGTTATTTATCTCTTGAGCTATTTCTGGAAGCACCTTTTGTCTTCAGCAGAAGTTTCTGGGAACGTGGTTGCAGGATAATCATTGTGCAATCCAGCACTAGGCAGAGCATTGGCAAGATAAGGCTGATATTGCAAAATTCAGCCAGATTTACCCTGGGAAAAGAAGAGCTTCACAGGTGTGACCCCACCACATGAAGAGAGGAATTACTTCATAAACATGACCAAAACCAACAAAGGACCCAGGACATCCCTGTTCTTCTCCCTTATATCAGTTGAGACATGTTCACGTGTTCAGTGGGGAACCTTGTCCCTGTTTGGAGATAGGGAACTAGGAGGGGAATATCTTTGTGAACATCAAGATCAGTTCTGATCACCTGGAGAGTGCTAATTAAGATCAGTTCAAACACTCATGCGCTTTTCAACCATTTTTTTTGCACACTTTGTTTAGGAAAGATGTCAAAAGTGCAGAGTTGTCTGGAGCTATATACGCTCTAAGAATTACACAAATTTCTTAAAAGTGCATACAAGTGTGTGT
>NW_008676013.1:0-477 GCF_000695815.1 Acanthisitta chloris
TGTTGGCGAGTTGTAAATTGGGGCGAAAATTGCGTTTCGTGAATGTTTTGCGGCACTGGGGGCAAGTGAAGGTGTTGGGGTGGCGTGGGAAAGTGGGAGGAGAATGAGGGTTCAGGGGGTTGTGAAGTGGCACCGCCTCTTCCTCCTCCTCTTCCTCCTCCTCTTCTTCCTCCCCCTCTTCCTCCACATCCTCTTCCATCACGTCCTCCTCGTAATCTTCCTCCCCGAAGTACATCTGACCTTGCGCTCCCCCGGCCCAAACGGCATCATCGTCATCCTCCTTCCCACAGATCAGGCTCCTCTTCCTCCTCTTCACTCCACATGTCGTCGTCTTCCTCCTCCTCCCCTCCCACAGCACCTTCCTCCTCCTCTTCTTCTTCCTCCTCCTCCTCTTCTTCTTCCTCCTCCTGCTCCACGTCCAGCTCCTCCTCCTCCAGCTCCTCCTCTTCTTCCTCCAGCTCCTCCTCCTCTTCCAAG
>NW_008676014.1:0-571 GCF_000695815.1 Acanthisitta chloris
CCTGACCCCCCTGTGCCCCCCAAAAGGTGCTGGAGGAGGTGCCAGGGCACCCCAAAGTTTTCCTGCAGCTTTCCAAGCCTTTCCAAGCTCCTTCCAGTAGGGACCAGCTCAGATCCTTCATCCACCAGTTCATCCAGTTGTGACTGTGCCCCCCCCCCCAGACCCCCCAATTTGGGGGGCACACACTGTGGGGTCTGTGCCCCCCAACCAGGGCAATAAATGGGCACAGGGACTTGATGTATTGTGGTTTTATTGCCCCCCCCAGGGGGATTTTGAGAGGTCTCTGGGATTTTGGGGGGTCTCTGTGCCCCCCAACCAGTGTGGAGGGGACACAGGGACATCTCTCCCCACGTGGGGTGGTCCCTGTGCCCCCTCTGTGCCCACTGCCCCCCCCAGTTTGGTGGGCACAGTGGCACCAGTGCCCCATGGACTGTTTTTTTGGGGGGGTGGTCGATTTTTGGGGGTCTCTCCCTTCAAACCACTTTGTTGCAGATGCTCCCCAAGTTCTCGATGTCACACTGCACCTCGTCCCCTCTCTGCCAGGGGGGCACAGGTTGGCATCTGTGCCCTT
>NW_008676015.1:0-3508 GCF_000695815.1 Acanthisitta chloris
AGCGCCGGCCGGGGCTGGGCACACCGAGGAGTGCCGTGGGAGGCGGATGAACTGTGTGCCTGCAGGTGTGACACTGCACCTGACACCTCTGTCCCCTCCCGGCTGACCCGCAGGGCTGCCCTGCTGACCGGTCGCTTCCCGGTGCGCTCGGGGATTTACCCCGGGGTGTTCGACCCGAGCTCGCGAGGAGGACTGCCCCTCGCCGAGGTCACCATCGCAGAGCTGCTGAAGGCTGAGGGCTATGCCACGGCCATGGTTGGCAAGTGGCACCTTGGCGTGGGGATCAATGGATCCTTCCTGCCCATCCACCAGGGATTTGACCACTTCCTGGGGGTTCCCTACTCTCATGACCAGGTGAGAAGCCTGGTGTGCCCTGAAGGGTGTCCTGGGGTGTGGGGACATATGTCCTTTGTAGAGGGAGGGAGGGAAGAAGTGAGGGAGTGTGGGTTGGCTTCTGGGCTACGAAGAAATGTCTCAATTGCTACCAAGAGAAAATGGTGGGGCAGCACAGTCCTGGGGCAGTTTAAACGTGGACACAGACCCCTTGTCTGCTAGGAGTGGCAGCCCAAAGGGTGCCCAAGGGACCTGGTGGTGGTGGTGGGCTGGTGTGAGGCTCTGCTCCTCTGCCTTCCCCTTCCCTCCCTTGCCCATCCTGTAACCCAGCTCAGAGTGTTCCGTGTTCTCCCCAGGGCCCCTGCCAGAATCTCACTTGCTTCCCACCCGACATCAAGTGTTTTGGGACCTGTGACCAAGGTGTGGTGCCTCTCCCACTGCTCTGGAACCAGACCATTGTGCATCAGCCAGTCTCCTTCCCTGACCTGGTGCCACTCTACAACAAGTTCTCCCGGGATTTCATCGCTGACTGTGCCCGACGAGGCCTCCCTTTCCTGCTCTACTATGCCTCCCATGTAGGAGGGGGGGAGGCTGCTCCAGGCCCATGGGTGGGGAAGGGAGGGGACCCTGTGTCCTGTGGGGAGAGTGGAGAAGCATCTCTGCTCCTGCAGCTCCAGGACCTGCTCCTGTATGACCTGGGGTTTCTTGTTCCCATGCATCATTGGGATAATGCTTTTGGGCTGCTTCCTCCTGGAGCTTTGGCCACTTTTCTGGGCCATCCACAGGGGAAAACTTCCCACTCTGGGGCTCCATGTCCTCTCTTGTGGCTCAGCTCCTTGGTGCCATTGCAGAGAAGTGCTTGGGGACAAGCCTTCCCTCAGCTCATGGGTGTTGTCAGCTCTGTGTCCTAGCTGAGTGCTGCCTGTCCCCAGGTGAGCTGGGAACCAGCTGCATTTCTGGGGCTTGGTACCCATCTCCTCTGCCCTTTCCCCAGCACACCCACTACCCCCAGTTTGCGAGCCAGGAGTATGCAGGGCAGTCACGACGTGGACCCTTTGGGGATGCTCTGGCAGAGTTCGATGGCTCCGTGGGACAACTGCTGCAGGCACTGCAGGAAAACGGCCTGGAAAACACCACCTTGGTGTTCTTCACTTCTGACAATGGGTGAGTGGGCTCAGCTGGGGCTTTGCCACCGGGAAAATCCTGCTGCTGGCTCCAGGTCTCCCTCATCATGGCCCAGTTGGGAGCACCAGGGAAGGGGCAGCATGAGCCTGTGGTGGTTCTTCTCTCCCTAAGCCCTTCCACCATGAGGATGGCACGTGGAGGCAGCTCAGGCCACCTGAAGTGTGGGAAGGGCACAACGTATGAAGGTGGTATGAGGGAACCAGCAGTGGCTTATTGGCCAGGCCGTATCGCTCCAGGTGAGCCTTGGCACTGCTTGTGCCAGCCCAGGCAGGGGTGTCACAGCACCTTGGATGTCCTGGGACAAGAATGGGACAGAAGAGAAGTGAGGATGGCCAGGATGGGAGTGGGATCAGTGCTTGAACCTTTCCTTGTGAGGTGACAGGAGTGACACACGAGCTGGCGAGCACCTTGGATATCCTGCCAACTCTGACTGCCCTGGCCAGAGCAGCTCTTCCCAAAGTGCCCCTGGATGGCTACGACCTGAGCCCTGTGCTGTTTGGGTCGGGGAAGGTGAGTCCTGTGGGCTGGCACAGCTGGACATGGAGGGAGGCTGTGGGGCTGGAGCTGTATGCCTGAGGAGCAGAACCAGCTGGGATCAGGGGAGATCCATGGGCTGGGACCTTCTGTCTGGCCTGGCTCATGCCATGGGTGTCACCAGGCTGCTCTGTGCTGATGGCTGCAGTAGCTCTGGGTAGGCAGCAGACAGGAGGCTGCTGTTCATCATCTGAGCTCTCTGCAGCCCTGTTAGGACTGTAGGATCAGGGCTCCTGGTGGTGCTCCAGGCTGTCCTTCAGCCAGGTGAGCTGAGCTCTGCTGCCTCCCCCAGAGTCCCCGTCAGACCATGTTCTTCTACCCTCCTGCTCCTGACCCCCTGCACGGCCCCTTTGCTGTCAGGCTTGGCAAGTACAAGGCTCACTTCTTCACCCAAGGTCAGTGCTGCCTCCTTTCCTTGGCACAGGAGCTTTGGGAAGGCTTGGGAGCTCTTGCTGCCCAGAGCAGGACCCGAGCTCACGTGAAGGTTTGTTGTGCAGGTTCCTTTCACAGCGACACGACCCCAGACCAGGACTGCCATGGGCTGACCCCGCTGACCCCTCACCTGCCCCCACTGCTCTTCGACCTGGAGTCAGACCCTGCTGAGAACTACAACCTGCTGCAGGGTGGTGCAGGGCCAGAGGTGCTGCAGGTCCTGAAGGACATCACCCTGCAGAAGGTGCTGCTGGAGCAGCGCATGGAGTTTGGGGAAAGCCAGATCAGGAAGGGTCAGGATCCTGCCCTGCAGCTCTGCTGTGCACCCAACTGCAGCCCAAAGCCTTCCTGCTGCCACTGCTCCCAGCCTCGTGCTGCTCCTCACTGACAGCTCAAACACAGCATTCCCCTGCCAGCAGCTAACCCAGCTCAGCCTTAGAGCAGCTCAGCCTTAGACACCTTGGACTAACGGGGTCTGGGACAGAGATGGGGAGTCAGGGAGAGCCCCCACCCCACCAGGAGTGCAGAGCAGGCTGAATGCTCCTTGTGGGATGTTCAGACTGAGCCTTTGAGAGGAATCCTGACCAATTCCAGGAGAGACCACACTGCAGCATCTCCTGCAGAGCCAGCACAGCTCTTTGAGCCAGGATCCAGGGGAGCAGAGGCATGTCCTGGATCCTGAGACCCCAACGGGGCTGGAGGCACGTGGTGCCCCTGGCTGGGACAGAGCTGGGGCTGCAGCACCAGCACTGCCAGGGCTGAGGGCACAGCCAGAGCAGGTCCATGGGTGCTCCTGGCAGCTCCAGGGGACACTCCTGGGTGGGCAGAGCAGCTCAGGGTGGGTGTGCTCAAGTACCTCCACATTCTTTGTGACTCCAGGACCCCCAGCTCGAGCTGTTCCCATTGCTGTACCCCTCAATGATTAAATCCCCTTTTCCTGGAGTTGGACATCTGAGGCTCTGCTGTGGGAAATCAGGGCTGGAGGAGTTCAGCACAGGCTCAGGCACAATCCACACAGCGGGGT
>NW_008676015.1:3588-6052 GCF_000695815.1 Acanthisitta chloris
TAATCTCCCTTCTCTCCATGTGCCAGGCTCATCCACCTCCTCACTCCCTCTACTTCTCCTTGTCTCCTCCCAAACCCGGGGCCAACTTTGCTCATTTCCTCTCTACCAAGCTCTCAAGACTGCTCCGAGCTTGCCTTGCACAGGAGAGTGAATTGGGCTGAAAACATGGTTAATGGTGAACAGCAGGTCCAAGGCTTTTACCAGGAGCTCCAGCCCCACAACCTTTATTTTATGAGCACCCTAGAAGTAACCAGAAAAGAATTTAAAAAGTGAACTTAGTAAAAATGCAATGATAATTGAATAAGAGAATCTTTACATCATACAATAATTTTTAAAATACTAGAATAAATTAGGAAGCGAAATAGTATTAGAATAATTCCGTTGGGAAAGTGAAAGTTCCGCGCGGGGAAGCAAGTGGCCGACTCAGTATGAGTGATAAAGCAAGCTCCAACTTTATTGTCCGACAGGCTCTTTCTTATACAGTGCATGACAAGCATATAACTATCAATCATTTATAATTGGCCAAGCTCTAAAGATAGCATTCAGGTACTCTCCCTACATGCGGTTACAGCTGTGAGGATTATCTCTTACTTTTTCAGGCTTGGCTGCATTCCTGGCTGTTTGTCTCAAACTTGTTTGTCTCACCCTCAAGGACAACTTGCCCCTGTCATCTGCCCAGTTAAGTTGCCTTCTGCCAAGCTGAGTTACTCCCTATCTATATGGAAGTTACAATCTCCAGAGCCTTGGTTGCACCTGCATTCCCAGGTGCGTTCCCAGGGGACTGTGTCCTTGCTCTTTTTAGCCTTCCCCAGGTGCATTCCCAGGCTTATGTCCCTGCTCTCTTAGCCATTCTCCAACATAATTCAAATTAGAATAAAATAAGAATAAAACATCTTTATTATCATTAATTATATTTGTTTAACCCCTGAGCGCGGCAGCACCACAGCCTAAGTGTAGAACCATCAGGCCGTAGAACCCTCACATTTTGGGCAACCTGTGACCTTCCCCATGGCTTTTGACCCTTTGGGTCAGAACCTAGAACACCAGAACACAGCCCCCCTCAGTACCTAAACCTCTCAAGTCTAGAACCATTAGTACCTAGAACCCTCAATTCTAGAACCCCAGAACATGCAAATCTAGAATCCAGACCCCTCACATCTAGAAACAGTGGTACCTAGAGCCATCAGCTCTACAGCCCTCAGAATCTGGAACTCCAGAACCTGGACCCCCAGCGGTACCTGGAACCCTAACCACAGAACATTGTCCCTCAATGGAGAAAAGGAGGCTCAGGGGAGACCTTGTCCTCTACAACTCCCTGACAGGAGGTTGGAGTCAGGTGGGGGTTGGTCTCTTCTCCCAGGCAACCAGCAGGAAGACAAGAGGCCACAGACTCAAGCTCTGCCAGGGGAGGTTAAGGCTGGATATTAGGAAGAGATTTTTTACAGAGAGAGTGCTCAGGCATTGGAATGTGCTGCCCAGGGAGGTGGTGGATTCACCATCCCTGGAGGTTTTCAAGGTGAGACTGGATGTGGCACTTAGTGCCATGGTCTACTAACCACGGTAGGGTTGGACTTGATGATCTTTGAGGTCTCTTCCAACCCGGTTGATTCTGTGATTCTATGAATGCCTAGAACCCCAGGCAGCGGGGGCCGCGCTGAGCTCGGGGCTGCGGTACCGGGCAGTGACCACGGGGCGGCAGCACCGAGTTCTGTTTTTTTTTTGGTCACCTGCAGTTCCGACTTCCACCAGGAGGTGGCGCAGCTGAGACTTGGTGTCCAACACCGAGAGACTCGTTGGGATAGAGTTGGTTTCATTGCCTTCACAGAGATTATCTTTCCTTACATTTTCAAGCCTTTTGTTGTTTAATTAATCTGTATAAATGCTACCTTTGTATTTACAAACCCTGGATATCCCTATCCAATATTTCAGAGAATCATAGAATGTCATCAGTTGGAAGGGACCCACAGGGATCATTGAGTCTAACTCCTGGCCCTGCACAGGACATGGCAAGAATCACATCATGTGCCTGAGAGTGTTGTCCAAACACTCCTTGAACTGAGCAGGGAGCACTTCTCTCCTTCATAGCTCCTCTGGGTTTGCATTAGCGCATGTTCACCTTCATTCTACACAACAAAAAGTCATAAGTTGGGGAAAAAAAACCCCACAACAACCTGCAATCTGTACCCTTCCCAAGCACAAATTGAACTTACCTGGGTTGGAAAGAGCTGTGGAAGGGTGAAGGAAGGTCTGGTGGCTTCAGGGCTGTTCTGGTACTGGGACTGATGTCTGAGGAAGATGCAGGAAGGCTCATCCCAACTTGTGGTGGGTTTGTTTTGAAGACAGGTGGGTGGGACAGCATGTGCTGTACAATGTGCATCTCTCCAAAGACACTCAGGCCAGGGAGGTCCAAAAAAACCCCATTTTCCCTCCCTCAGTCGTCAAGGCTTATAATAAAAATAAAAAT
>NW_008676016.1:0-500 GCF_000695815.1 Acanthisitta chloris
GGGACCCTTGGGGACAGTTAGGGACCCTTGGGGGGGCCCTGGGGACCTTTGGGACCCTTTTGGGGACCCTTGGGGACGGTTAGGGACACTTGGGGACCCTTGGGAGGGCCCTGGGGACACTCGGGGATAGTTGGAGACCCTTGGGACGCATTTGGAGACCCTTGGGGACCCTTGGGGTGGCCTTGGGGACACCTGGGGACCATTGGGGTGGCACAGGGGATAGTTGGAGACCCTTGGGGACTCTTGGGACCCATTTGGGGACCCTTGGGGACGGTTAGGGACACTTGGGGACCCTTGGGAGGGCCCTGGGGACACTCGGGGATAGTTGGAGACCCTTGGGGACTCTTGGGACCCATTTGGGGACCCTTGGGGACGGTTAGGGACACTTGGGGACCCTTGGGAGGGCCCTGGGGACACTCGGGGATAGTTGGAGACCCTTGGGGACTCTTGGGACCCATTTGGAGACCCTTGGAGACACTTAGGGTGGCCCTGAGGACATT
>NW_008676017.1:0-1539 GCF_000695815.1 Acanthisitta chloris
ACCCCGCCCCCCCCGCGGGCAGGGGTCCCGGGGGTCCCCGTCCCACCCGCGCCCCCCCAGACTTCCTGGTGACGAGGGACAGCGAGTACTGCACGTGCCGCACGCCCTGCGCCATGGTGCGCTACGGCAAGGAGCTCTCCATGGTGAAGATCCCCAGCAAGGCCTCGGCCAAGTACCTGGCCAAGAAGTTCAACAAGACGGAGCAGTACATCGCGTGAGTGACGCTGCCGCTGCTGCCACCACGGTGTCACCCACTGCCCCACTAGCACACCGCATGGCACAGCGTGACGGTGTGACATGGCACAGCACAGCCACACAGTGTCCCCAGCATGAGCACTGGTGTGACGTGGGACAGTGTAACACAACGCAGCATGGCCACATGGCATCCCCAGCATGAGCACTGGTGTGACAGTGTGACATGGCACAGTGTGACAATGTGACACAGGACAGCATGGCTACACAGAGTCCTCAGCATGAGAACTGGTGTGACAGTGTGATGTGGCACAGTGTGACGGTGTGACATGGCACAGCACAGCTACACAGTGTCTACAGCACAAGAACTGGGGTGACACAGCACAGCGTGACAGTGTAACACAGCACAGCACGGCTAGATGGCACGAACCAGCACGGTATGACACAGCATCCCCAGTAGCCATGAACTGACACGGCAGAGCCTGACAGTGTGACATGGCACAGCCACATGACATCCCCCAGTAGACAAACTGGCATGGCATGACAGTGTGACATGGCACAGCACATCCACATGGCAAGTGCAGAACACATCAACCAGCACAGCACAGTGTGTGGCAGTGACATGGCATGGCCATACAACCATGTGGCATCCCCAGCACGTGTGAACTGGTATGGGCCAGAGTGATGGTGTGACATGGCATGGCACAGTGAGACAGTGTGACATGACACAGCCATATAGCATCCCCAGCATGTGTAAACTGGTAGGACATGGTGTGATGGGGACACAGCCTGGCATGGCCACATGGCATCTATGGACTGGCACAGCACAGCATAATGTGACGGTGAGACATGGCACAGCCACACAACATCCCCAGTACACGTGAACTGGTATGGCATGGCACAGTATGACAGTGTGCCACAGCATGGCCACATGGCATCCCCAGCACACGTGAACTAGCGCAGCAGAAGAGTTTGGCCTCCCTCGTGCAAATCTGTCCCAGGAAAAGGAAAACCATGTGGCACTGCATGGCACAGCATGACATGGCACAGATGGCAGTGCATGGCACAGCATGGTACAGCACATCCTTGTGTCCCCCAGCACACAGGGCACACCCCTCTGCCCTGTCCCACTGTATCCTCGTGACACAGCCCAGGCCCCCCACAGCCTGGCACATCCCCCCCACACCTGACACTGTCCCGTGTCCTCTTGTGACCCCTCAAGGGAAAACGTGCTGGTCTTGGACATCTTCTTCGAGGCACTGAACTACGAGATGATAGAGCAGAAGAAGGCGTACGAGGTGGCAGGGCTGCTGGGTGAGGGCTGGGAGGGGCTGAGGGGGGTCAGAG
>NW_008676018.1:0-6472 GCF_000695815.1 Acanthisitta chloris
GAAGGGGCTCGGGATCCACTGCCCCAGGTGGGAGCAGGAGTAGGAAGCATCTTGGGATCCACTGCCCCGGCTTGGGATCCACTGCCCAGGCTGGGAGCAGCAGTAGGAGGGGGCTCTGGATCCCACTGTCCCGGCCGGGAGCAGCAGTAGGAAGGGGCTCGGGATCCACTGCCTCAGGTGGGAGCAGGAGTAGGAAGGGGCTCTGAATCCCACTGCCCCAGCTGGGAGGGAAGGGGCTCTGGATCCCACTGCTGGGAGCAGCAGTAGGAAGCAGCTCCTGCACGAACAGCTCTTGCCTTGCTGTGGTGCTAGGTGGGTGAAGTGTTCTGGCATTGCTCACGATTTAAAGAAATATATAGTGTGTATTTCTTTACATGATGGATTCAAAGTGTTGTTTTTAACTGTGTTAATATGTGTTTGCAGCTGGAGAGGGATAACTCCTGAAAAATGAGCTCCAGGTGTTATTGGCTGCTGTTGTTCCATGCAGGTTTCGCTGACTTTCGTTGCTGCTGGTTCAGGTTATTCCCAGGTAGAAATGGAAAGCAAAAAGGTCTCTAATCTTAATTAATAGAGTCATCTTTAGGCTTCATTCATCCTTCCCACTGTGGTTGTGTTGCTCTTCTGCTGTTAATGAAAGCAAACAAATCCTCATGTTGTTTTTGTTCCATCACTGTTGATAAACGTCCGCCTGGCTGCAATAATCCTCCCTTGGAGAGCGGGTAAGGGGGTCTGAGAGGACAGGGCTTCATGTTTCATTCAGAGGTGTGTCCTGCTGCTCCATGAAGGAATATCATCCCAGTAGTGTATGTTCTGGATAACTTCTTACGTGAGACAACTTTGGTACAAAACCATTAGCTTCAGATTTAATCATTGTGTCCATTGGGGTTGAATGGACACAATGTGTTCCCTGTGACCTTCTCCTGGTGCTGTTCCATTAATTCCAGTGGACCTCTTAATGGTGCCTTCTTACACTGATGGGAAGAGCTAGCATTTTTCCAGTGGAATAAATGTGCCTGGTTTGTGTTGGCATTCCTCTTGGAAGTCCTTTTTGCATCTTTTAGCATCATTCCAGGGAAGAAATGTAACTGGAGGAAAGATAAATGTACTCTGTTGACCATTGTCTTCTAAAGTAAAATGAGTTAAAAAATTTTGCCTTCAGGCCCTTTGGGAACTGTAGTTTGTTTCATTTCTAATTTTAGCCAGGGGAAGCTTTTATAGGAATTGGCTTTTAAGGCAATCAGTGGCCTCTGCATAAGTGACTGTTGCTGATGGATCATGTGAGCACAAACAGCACCAAACACACCTCCTGGAGAAGTTCATCTTACCATCTAGAGCTGATACAATCTGTCCTTTTTGTTCCTAAAGAAAAAAAGAGGAGGAAAAAAAGCAGGAAGTTAAAACCCAACCTGAAATTGTCTTTCTCTTCCCCTACACAGCCCCGGCTCAACACAAGGCTGATCACAGAATTGCAAGGTTGTAGCCATTGGTTATTTTCACTGGCAGAAAGAGTTAGTCTTCCCCCACAGTTGTAAGCTGATGTTGCTTCTTGTTTTATCCAAAGGCTGTTGACAGAACTTTATGAAGTAATACAATGGAATAGTGGGGAAATGTGCTAGGGGTGGTTTGGGCACAGCCTGCAGATCCCAGAAGCAGTGGATCTGTATGAGCACCCTCAGAAGACATTGTTGCTCTGACATCTTCACCCTCTCTTCAATTACACTGTCAGTGATTAGGTTTTACTTAAAATATGCTCCCAGTGGAGAGAAGTGACACAGTTTAGTCTTTGTCTTGCTTTTGATCCCTCTTCAGTGGGGAATAACACATGGAAAGGTAAATACAGTTCTAGATTCTCCTTTTAGTGTAAGAAGGTTGTCTCCCGGCCCAAGTTCATTAATTAAATGACATAGTTCACTTTTGCTCATGTCATCATTTGGTGTTACCAGAATTGAGCTAAAAGTCCAGTGAAGGTTGCAGTGATGTCCCACTACTGATCAACTTTTGATGTCCCACAAGAGCTCCTGTTCAAGCAGGACCTCTTCATTTCTCAGCTGTCTGTGCAAGGGTTTGGGCTACCAAATACCATCAAGAAAACTTTATAAGTATTTTAAAGTGAAGCACTGACAGAATACACACAGTGAACAGGGTAGCAAACTTGCTGTTACAAATGGGGCAAGTGGGCTGCAGAGGGAATTCTGTCTCATTTCCTCAGACTTCTTAGAAACAGGGATAAAAGTAAGTATTCTTTCTGTATTATTACCAATTTAGGTTACTTTAAGGTGAAATATGTCTTGTCTTGCAGCTCAGAAAGAGCCAGTAAAGGTGCGTTCCTTCCCAGCCCCACTGGAAGATTTATAAGCATTTTTGCAGCATTACTTTGCACTGTGGTGGATTTTAACCCATAAAGTGTTTCTTCTGTTCAGCAGCAAAGCATCTCTGTTCCGTGAGATGCACTATAGCTCCTCACCTCACTGCTGATTATGTGAATGTGCTGCTGTGCCAGCACAGGGTCTGGGCTCTAGAGCAGTTTGTTGTGCAAGGGAGAGCTGTTGGGGAACATTACATTTTATTTGGCTTTGTGCAATGCTTTTATTGGTGTATATTTGGGATTAAATTATCACTTACTCATGGAACAGGGAATTGCTTCTCAGTGCCTGGTAATGGAGTTGATTACTGTTCCTGGCCATGTTGGGCTGAAGGAGCTGAGTCAGGGATGCTGTGCCCATGGATGTGTTTGTGGGTTTGGTTTTCCAGTGTTGTATCTTTGTTTTCCAGGAGCAGAACTAAAAGCCTTACAGGACAGCAATGGCTTTGTCTCTAGGATTTGAATATGGAGGCCACAGGGACAGATGAAGTGGAAAAGATAAAATCCAAGTTCATGTCTGCATGGCACAACATGAAATACAGTAAGTGGGACAGTGTGTGGTAGGATCCTGTCTCTATTCGAAGGGTTGGAATGTTTGTTGTTGACATGAGTGGGATCACAATGCACAAACATAGCTAGTTAACAATAAAACTGCATTGTGGCCCTTGAAACTATTTTTCCTTTGATAATATAAACGGCCTAAACCACTTCTTTAGCTTTTCATTTTGCAAATAAATTTGCATCATTTCTTTTTAAGCTACTTATTTTGAAAACAGTGAACATATTATGCAAGTAACACTAGATCGGCATAGACTTAAACAGGGATAATATGGAATCATCTGCACAAAGATTTTTGGGCTTTTCTGGAAAAAAATAGGATGATGTGCGAGATACAAAACTCTGCTGAACAATCTACCTCACACCCTTGAGTAACATTCTTTTCCACAGTAAGAATGAACACTGAACATCAGTAACTTGTTTATGAGCAATCAAATTAGTCCTTGGTTTTTCTGCTTCCCTCCAGGACTGAGATTGCTCAGATTTGCCACCATGTTTCTGATGAATGCTGTTAATTTTCATAACTGAGCCGTGGAGATGTCTGGCAAGATACTTTATTCTACTTTCTTTAAGGCTTTCATGTGATTGAAGTGGAATAGTAGCCTGTATGTGATAGGAAAAGATCAGGAAAATCTATGGATTTAGGATGTGAAAGACCATAGGTTTCAGACTTGGGTGAAAAAGCCACTATGTGGGACATTGTCCAAACCTAAAAAGTGGCAATTGGAATTTGTGTAGCATGTTAGGATACCCTTTTTGTGGCTGAGATCTGCGAGTTAATTAGGTGTTAAAGTAAGTTCAGTTAATCCTATGGGAAAAGCAGTGCTCTTCTTGGATTTTCACTGGTCACATGTGAAGCTTATTGTGTGTTATTGTAGGAGCTGAAAACCTCAGAGTCAAACCATGCAGTAAGAAATATTGCCAGTAGAGACCAAGCAACTTGAGCTCAGCTTTAGTATTTCTGTACCCTAACAATTTCACAGTATAGGACAATTGTATTAACATTGATATATAGGTAACGTCATTACTTTAAAACCAGAACTCTCACCTGTGTTTGGTAGAACTCTTAAACCTTTTGGTTTTTATGAGGCCAAAACCCAATTTCAGTACTTTTTCTCTTAACCAGGTGCTGTTAGCAATTCCTTTTGGAATATTTCAGTCACAGATTTGTATTTGTTTTGCATCTGTTTTAGGTTGGGTATTGAAAACCAAAACTTACTTCAGCAGAAACTCTCCAGTCTTCCTGCTGGGAAAATGTTACCACTTCAAAACTGAGGGTATGTACAGAGCACTTCACCCATTCCAGTCTTGCTCAGCAGGAGCTCTGGGGATGCATTTTTAATCTTTCTAGAAAGCCTCTCATTAATAGTAATCAAACTCAGAATGTAAACATGAAAAGCTTAGAAAATAACTAATGCAGCCCCTCCTGCTTTAGCCAGATTTTACACTGAAGCCTTGTTCTCTCTGTAAATATTAGTGCTGCAATTTACACTTCATCAATTTGAGATTTCATTTCTAAAAACTCCTGATTTAAGAAGTGCCAATACCTGTACAAGATGTCACTACACCAATGCCTTTGTTAGCATTTTCCAGTGTGCAGTTTTCTAACAATCTCTCTCTGTTTCACCATTTAATTAAGAAGTTGCCTCCTTGCAGGTCAGTGATACCACTGGCACAGTGATGTCTGCTTTTCTCTTTCCTTAGTCTTCCTCTCTTTTTTTTCTATTATATTTGCCATCCAGTTTTCCTTTCTTGTACTTGAAGCAGTTGTTATTTTATAAATTTCCCCTGTTTTTCTATCAGAATATATAGCTTTGTTACTTCCCTTCCAAGAACAGAAGTTCCACGCCAAGTTATACCTTAAACTGTGCTTTGCCTTGCAGACTCTGGTGAACTCTCTCCAGATGGGTCCAATTTTGATAAAATCAGTGCAGAGATTTCAGGAAATGTTGAGGAGTTCCGTAAAGATTTTATCTCTAGGATATGGCTGACGTACAGGGAGGAATTCCCCCAGATCAAGGGCTCTGCATTAACCACAGACTGTGGCTGGGGCTGCACACTGAGAACTGGGCAGATGCTGCTGGCTCAGGGGCTGATGCTTCATTTTCTTGGCCGAGGTAAGTTATGCATAGTTTCATAGTATGTTAAGGGGTTGGAATGGACCTTATAGATCGTCTAGTGATTTGCACAGCTCCCACCAGACCAGGCTGCTCAAGACTTTATCCAGCCTGAATAAAGAACAACCTTGTGAGAGAAGATCTGTGTTTGGCATAAGCATGGGAACTCTGTAGAGAGCATGGTGGCCTCCGTGTATCCCAAATCTCAAGTGCAAGCTGCTTTTGCCTCCGGACTCCTCATTAGTATTGGAATTGTTCCATTGAATCAGTGATTGGGCTGTCCTGCTCTTCCATTTCTGAAAAGGGAGAACCCAGGTGTGCCAAAGGAAGTTTCTGTGAAGTTTCCAGTATCTGTGAGGTAAAATACCACAGCAATTTGTGATCCCCTCTTCGGGTATTCTTATCCAGGCACATGTACAGCTGTCTTGAAACTGTCTTTCCTTGAACTCCAGATGTGGAAGTGAGTTCCAGAGCCCATAGCTGTGGGGTATGGCAAAAGCGATGTTCCTTGATCAGTTTTAAAGCTGTACATTCTAGAATATCTCTTCTGTCATATATTAGCCACAGTAGGGTTGGGCTAGATGATCTTTGAGGTCTTTTCAAACCTAGTTGATTCTATGATTCCATGATATTGAGTTCATAGAAGGATTCTAATCTAACTTCAGTACATCATTCTGTGTGTGGAAATTTTCACTATGCCATTTCCTCCCTTCTCCCATGTACTTAGAGAGGAACTTCCCTAGTTTTCCTTACCACTCTCTGTCTCAAAATGCTTCTTCAGTCACAGCCAGTTGAAGCAGCTTTAGGAGCCATGGGACAGTGTCTGCTCTCACAGGCTGAGTCTGCATGTCCTCCCTGTTCTTTCTGGCTGAGTCAAGTCCTGCAGAGAAGTATTTTAGGATCTCATAGTTAAACACCTTTTCTTTCCATCCTCTTCCCAATCCCTTTCATAATCTACCACATTGTCTCTCTCTATCAGTCGTGTCCTCTGTCCCCACTGCTTGTTATCAGAGTGATCTGAGACACAGGTCTGAAGCCTCCCAGGCATGTTTGAGGGAACACACTGCATTGTTTCCTCAGCCATTTGTTGGATCCCAGGAATATTTAGGCAGAAGATAGTCCTGAAAGGCTATTTTGATCATACTTTGCACTTACTGTGCAGATGTGAGCTAAGTGTGAACATGGTCCCAGCTCAGCTGCACCACAAAGTCTCCATTCTTGGCAGTGTCAGGACCAAACTGTCAGATTGGCTTCCTGAATGTTCCTTTGGCTGTGGATATTTAAGTCATAAAACAATCATTATCCCTTTCAACTGGCTGCAGATGTCAAAATGTATGTAAATACTTCTGCTGAGAAGAGCAATCCCTTAAATATAGCTATTGTTGTACATACATTTAAAAACAAGATGTAAACCTGACCAGAAGATTCCTTGTGA
>NW_008676018.1:6506-17782 GCF_000695815.1 Acanthisitta chloris
ACAAACAAAACAGCCCCAGGTTCCTGTCTTTATGATCCATGGTGCCAAAGAATTTCTTGCCTGTCCCCCATGCATCCTCATTTGGAAGGTGATGGGCTGATTCCAGAGTGCTAGTGATCCTGTGGCAATCCACATGCACAGGAAAACAGGGTATGGATGGTCTTTCTGGAGTACTTTGCTTCTCACCTGCTCTTCTGACAGCTGGTGAATTATCTTTTGAAAAGCCCTTTATGAGTTCTGGGCAGCTCTGCAAACATATTTAAGTGTTTGCACGAAGTTTTTCATGGCTGTTTACCCTTTTCCCAGAGATATTTTCATTCTAGTTTAATGGTGATGTTTCTGTTACAAAGCAAAACTTCGCTGCAGCTCCTAGCTGGGAAACTTGCATTTACACTGTGCTGTGGAGTGTTCCAGATATTGCTGAGTGATGTGGTGAATGAGGTTTTGCTTTCAATGTTAAGGCACTGAGTTTTAGTTTGAGATGCTTGTGAGACACTGACTGGAATGTGAAGGTGACAATACACGAACAGCAAGGACTGTGAGGATCTTACTCTGAGCTTACACATGCACCTGCCTGGGTTTGTGTTACAAGTAGTTGTTAGAGCTTGTGGAAGAGAATTCGTCATGTGGCTGTTCCCTAGTTGTGCTGAATCCCCGTTCTGCTGTAGGAGGAATGCTGTGTAGGATGCATCCTTGGAGAAACCTTCAGCTAGAAATGCAGGCTCTACATACTGTGCTGAATGATCTTTAAACCAGTTTGTCTTGTAACCTAAAGAATCCATGAATTTAGTGAATAAGGAAATCTTGTCTATTTTTCTGCTGATCTGCTTTGACATTTTGCCAGGAAGAGGTGTTTTTTACATGAATAATTCCCTAGGTTTGCTTAGTTTTTTAATAACAGATAAATGAGAATTAAAAACAGCTTATGAAACTTCTTATTTGACATGAATAAAACTATTTTGGGCAGTACTGAATCATTAAGGTTCATGATTTTAGTATGTAAGAGAGTTCTTGTCATGAGGTATCTCTTGTTTATTTAACTGATGGGGATGGTGGAGTCTGACTTCTAGATCAGATAACAAAAATCCCTAACAACTGTGGCACTTTATTTCATCTGTCATTCAGCAGAAACTCAAAGCAAATCCTGCTTTACAGGAATTCTGTGTTTACACTTTAACAGTGACATTTGCATGTAAAATACATATTATTGCTTTAAGGCACTTGGGGGACAAAGGGAAATGCTGTTTAAGATTCTAAAAAGTTAATATTTAAGCCTAATAAGCATGTTAATTTTTAACAGCCTGGGTCTGGCCAGAGGCATTGGACATGGACGGCTCCGACTCGGAGTCGTGGACGTCCCACACGGTGAGGAAGCTCACAGCATCCTTCGAGGCATCGCTCACCGCAGAGAGGGACCCCAAGATCCTCTCACATCCACGGAGAGCCACACCGAGGAGAAACTGTGATGTCAGTGAGATGAGGAATGAGGTCTACCACAGAAAAATCATCTCCTGGTTTGGGGACTCTCCACTGGCAGCTTTTGGCTTACATCAGCTCATAGAGCACGGAAAGAAGTCTGGGAAGATGGCAGGGGATTGGTATGGGCCTGCCGTTGTCGCACACATTTTGAGGTAACGTGTCTTGTTTTACCCCGAAACATTTCAAACTGTCCTGAGATTACCTCAGCATCAAACTGTGCATTACTGGCTTTGTAAAACCTCCTTATCGGTAGCAATTCCAGGAGGCAGGAAGGGAACTAGCTGTAGGCACCGGAGCTGAACACTGAGCTTTTGTCAATCTTATTCCAGGAATAAAGACAACATTCCAGATTTCCTGCAGTAGAATCCCAAGGATCTCTCTCAGACCTTTTAAGCAGAGCTGCATTTAATGAAATGTTCTAAAAACTAACCACTCTTTCAACCTTGGAACATGCATAACATTAGGGAGTTTTTTTTCCTTCCCCTGTAACCTGGGGGCTGTAATGTACTGATAGTGTAATGAAATGTCAGAGCTAAAATTGATGTTTTCAGCATTTCTTTGCACACATCAAATTCTTGGGAAACTGTAAATGTATGGGACTATTAATACTATAATTATATCCCAGTAAAAGTAAAGGGTCTGTGACATTCAGCGTGGTTAGAAAAAAATCTAAAGTCAAATTTCTCCATACTGTGTCTTTATGTGCCTTTTCTTGGAGCATTTTGGGGATGGGGGGTTATAGTCTTATATGCTTATTTTCTTAGTGGATTCCAGTTTACCTATAAACTGAACCACTAATAAGTAATTTATGCAGCCAAAGTTCATGTATTTCTATAGATATGAACAGAAGAATTTGATATTGAGTGTAAGAGTGTACTAACCTGAAGTGCAGCTGTACTGAAATAATGAGGTGTACATCCAGGGAGGTAGGACTTCAGCATTATTAATGTGAATTATTCTGCTTTTTCCTGATGCTGGAAGCTGTCAGAATTCTTTTTGCTTCCCTTAAATTCCGTATTAAATTCCTGTTTCCCTCATGGCATCAGAGGAGGATTTGGTACAGACATCACAACCCCAGTGGTGATTTCCAGCCCTGCAAAGGTTTCCTTTCCTAGTTCTCTTTCTCTCACAGCAGCACTAACAATGTACAGCTCCCTCATAACTTGGGAATGACTGTGTTAAATGATTCCTCAAAATCTAGTGGGAAATAAAGGGATAGTGACCATTTAATGCAAGTATGTGGTGAAGTCAAAGGCTAATCTTCTGCTTTGAGCAGTTTAATTTCTTTACAGATGTTGTCCTTGATTGATGACCATGTTTCTGACTACTGACTTGTATTTTCTTTCTAGTTTTTAGGTCCATTACTCTTTTTTTTTTGAGGGGAGCCTAATATTCTAATGATATTTTTGGAAGTTTTGGTGAAACTTTACAGCTTTTTATGTCTAGTCTTTATCTCCATAGACACCAGGTGCTAATTTTTGGCTGGTTATGTGAGCTGAGGTCAAATAAAGAGATCTGTTGAGTTGAAAATAATAGTTTCATCAGCGAACTTAGCCTTTAGCATCAATATACGTGACAGGAAATTGTTATAAACAGAAAAAAGGGCAGGGGGGGTTGGGACTAGATGATCTGTAAGGCCCATTCCAAACTCTAAAATTATGTGATTCTATGAATATGAATTTCATTGTGCGTTAATGTGGGGTTTGGCACTGGTTTTTGTGGGTTTAATTGTTCCTTCTAAATAGCTTGACATTGGCATCTTTGCTTGGGTAAATATGTTGTCATGTACACTGGAACTTGGGGTCCAGTGTCTAAAAACAAAAAAAAGCACTCCCAGGCCCTCCACCCGTATTTGTCAGGAGGGGAAGGTGTTTTAAATTAAACAAAACAAAACACCCTGTAACAATTAAAACTCGAATACTTTATGTTTATTTACTGTTAATATTTTTTTAAAATGAGTGGTGAGTTCAACAGTTTTGTGTTTGTACTCAGAAAAGCTGTGGAAGAAGCAAGAGACCCTGAGCTGCAAGGAGTAACAGTCTATGTTGCTCAGGACTGCACAGGTAAATGTTGTGATTTTTGCAAACATTTTAGATGCTTTCAATGCCTTTCACTAAGCATTTGCAACAGAACTCTAAAGGAAAAAAGTAAACTGAAAATGGACCCACAAAACTGAGGTTATATGCAGACAACAGGATTCTTGATACATGCAGATTCCCTTTGTACATTGCTCGTTTGATATTTTACAGTGGAAGACAGTGGAATTCCAAATCCAGCAAGATAACTTTTCCTTACAATCTGCCTTACAATTCTTATTTTGGAGTCAGTTAATAATCTATTTTGTATTTGCTTCAGTGTTGTTTTAGCAAGAAGCTAATAAGAATTTCTCTATCTCACTAAAAATCAACCCTGAAAACCAATGAAGTGAAAAATACTTCAGTTAGATTTGTTGGTTACACTTGATTTGTCTTTTGCATCACTTTACTTATTTTTCTAGTGGAAAAAGCGATTGCCTGAGTCTTAGAGTAGCAGGAGGTAATTTTTGGGATGTGAGCAGCATGGTGAAGCCAAGGCCATTGTCACCTTTCTGCTGCTCCAAGCTGGCACTGCAAATAATCTCTAACAGGCAGAGCAGCTTAGAGCTCAGAGTGCTCAGGAGCAGAACATGATAACAAGATAAACCTCACATTAATGACTGTGTTCTTTCAAATCCAAGCACAGTGTGTTCCTCCAGGATCCACATTCAGCTGCCAGGAGTTTATTTATGTCATAACTGAGCTTGGGATTGGGCAGGCAGGACCCACATCCCTGGGGATCAATCAGACTGGTTTTAGAGAGGCACTGGTTAATCAAACCAGTTTCACCTGACTTAAAATGACACTGAAACTTTAGTTTTGCAATTTTTTGTTCTCAGATGATTCTTGTATCTCTCTCAGTTTGGAGGGAGTAAGCACTAACACCACATTAAGCTTTTCCCCTCATTTTCAATGACTTTTGTGTTAACTTTAGACAGTGAACCTGAGCATGGACTAAAAGCAATTATGGCCTTTATTCCTTTAAAGGAGCAGATGTCTTTCAGTTGTAGTCTTTCAAATTGTAATTATTCCTTTCAGAAGTTTATATGAAGTGAATAAATATTTATTGGCTTTCTCCTAACCTACCCCTCCTGCATTTCTTTGGTGATGTAACTTATATCAGCAGTAGCAGCAATTACCGTTCTGCAAAATATTGCTGAAAATGAGGAGGCACAAGACAGTTTTTGATCAGACACCCAGGAGTTGTATTTCAGGAAGGTTTGGAAGTGCTGCAGCTTTAGTTTGTCAGGCTAAGTGGTGCCATGTTGTAGGTGTGTCTCTGTCAAAGCTAGAGGTTATGTTTTACATCTGAGTATTTCTCTGTGTCTCCTTTCAGTCTACAGCTCAGATGTTATTGACAGACAGTGTTCCTTCATGGATTCTGGAAAAGCAGACACAAAAGCTGTAATTATATTAGTTCCTGTGAGACTTGGTGGAGAGAGAACAAACACCGACTACTTGGAGTTTGTAAAGGTATGAAATGAGATTTCAATCATTTTTCAAAGAGTAGCACAAGGGGATAGGAAAAGTGACTTCATGATGGTAATCTTCTCCCCATTAAATGTGTGGTGTGGATTTTACAGTTGAAGGTTGTAAAGTTTGACTTTACAGATTTTAAATTTCCCTATTACAAGATCAGACATAATTGCAGAGCACATGATGTCCCTTGGTGAAGCAGTGATAACTGTCCTGCTCCTCCAGCAGCTACCTGAGAAGGCATTAATGCAGTGGCTCAAATTACAAATGGTAATTTAATATAGCACAACTCTAATAGCATATGTAACTAAGGACCAGGCAGTGTTTTAAAATATAAATATACTCAGTTCCTCGTTCTGTGTCTTATTTGTTTAAATGTCAAATGCTTAAGGTTGTTCTTTGTCTGTTCTTCCCATTTTGTTTTGTCTTTTTCTTCCCGTTAAGAGAGGGGATGGAATTATTTGCTATCTTTAGTCACTACTTCAGGTGTTTTTTTCTATCTGAGTGAGCATTTCTGAGGACAATGATGCAGTTACCACAAATAAAAAGGAGCTGGGAAAAAGTAAAACTGAAGGAGAAAGCAGAGTGGAGGAAGGTCTGTGCTGTCCTTTCTGCAGCAGAGGTTCTGCAGTGGTGCTGACACCTGAAGATGAGCTGTAATCCTGCCTCTTGCTTCTCTTAGGGGAGAGCTTGTCCTCTTATCCTTTGTTTGCCTTTCCATGCTGTTCTTTATCTGACTTCAAATTCTCATTTCCATTTTAAAAACACTGCAATGAAGTAGCATGAACAAAAGCTGAGAGTCTGTGGCATCCTTTTATTTGTGACTGTCTCTTTGCTGTATAATTTCAGGACAGCATTTGGTTTTTACTGGCATGGGAAAAGACTAGTGAAGCTTTGATGAACTTGAATTGTTTTTCTTTCCTTGTGTTTTCAGACAGTTGGGTTTGGAAAAGCGTTAGTTTTTTTAGCCAGTGCAGCTGACTTCGCCCTGTGATTCCTACTGCTCACTTCCCAAGCCTTTTCCTGCCTTTCCAGCCTACTGGAGGCTGTGATAAGAGGGATTTCAATTGCGTGTATTAGTCACTTCAGGCTCTGCCTTGACTGCTCCCAAGAAGTGACTACATTTCTTGGGATCTGCATTTAAGTTAAAAATGCAGATTTTAGAGCGGAGTACAAGAGGTAATTTCTACAAAGGATTTTATATTAATGGATGAAAATGGATAAATTTTTTATCATTCACTTTTACAAGAAGCTTCCCATAGATTAAGCAGTTATCCATTACTCTGGGGAGCTTTGCTCCCTTTCTGGTCCACTGGCAGAGGATGTGTCCTCCTTGGCTGTGTCAGCCTTGGTTTTCTAGGAAAACCTAGTCATTCATATTTTAAAGAAGTTTTCTGAGAAAACCTTCTCATTCATATTTTAAATGAGCAGCACTTTCTTAACCCATATAAACCATGTTGAAGTTGACTCTGTAGCATCTCAGCTGAGGTTTTTAAGTTACTGTATCTCGTCTAAGCAGGGAAAATTCTGTCTCAAGAAGCTTTGGTCTCAGTATAATATCAATCTTTTTGTTGAGAGAAATTTTCTCTACTTACACAGTGATAATACAATGGTTTTACTTTGGATGGTGAATCTCTTAGAGGAGAGGACTGAGATGTGTCCTCCAGGTAATGGAGATCAACCTGTGCCTCAACTGTTAGTTTTCTGGATTTCTATCCCAGTTTGGGCCAGTATCCAAGTTTTTGGACCCAACACTTGCCCAGTGCCACAAGAAACCCACTGTGATTTATGGACACTTAAAGGCTCTTCAGTTTTCAGTATATTTAATGGTCATGTGCTTAATTGACTTTCCTAAGTGCTCAGTGTTGGCAAAATGCAGCTCCTACTGAAGTTGGTGGGATAACTGATGGAAAATGTGGGATAAGTGATGGAGGAGAGTGCTAAGCCAAGACTGGAGATTCCTGTTACGGAGCAGAATCTCATGAAAGCAAGAAGAGTAGGAATATTTGAAGGGAGAGGGAGAAAAGTCCTCCACGCCTTCTTCCATGCCTTGTGATAAGAGGAATGTCTACGGATGTTTTCCCTGGTGTCTGTTGGCCGTGTCTGCATCCAGAGCTTGTGGGGATAGAGGAATTTCAGGCAGTTAAACTGCTGAAATGTTCTCCCCTTAGCAAAACATTCTGTCTGCAGGTGAATCCTTGTCCCCAGCACTAGAAGGTATATCCATAAAATCAAGGTTTTATTAAGTAATAAGTCTGCTCAGTTGATCCCAGCCCTTTTCAGCCTGGATGAGAAGAAATACACTGGCATGACCATAGCCCACAGCTGATAACCCAACTCTGTGTCCTCAGTGGCTCCTGGTTTTGCCGTGGAGAAGTCCATTCCTTTCTTTCCAACTCCAGACTAAAGTGATTCCTGTGTTTCACCCTATGTCCCTCTTAAACCTGGTGCATTTGTACTGTCCCTTTCTTAGAGTTGCTGTACACTAATGGTTCTGATTCCTCTGCCCTCACAGGCAGCATCCAGTGAGATTTCTGTGTTCTGTCTGCTGTGTGTTTGTCTCTCCTCCCTGGATTTTGGGCAGCTGTTTTAGAGCTGGATCTTGTAATTAGTCTTGCTTCAAGTGGCATTTCTCCCCAGGATGTAAAAGCTGATGCTCTGGCCACACTTGTCCATTTGAATGCAAAAAGAAGAGAGTCCCCATGTCCACAGAGTGAAAATGTGTGTGAAAGCTGTAAAGCTCAATACTTTGATATATTTTGACTAATCACCTTGTTCTCAATGTGTATGAGACGATGCTGTGTCTCCTTCCCCAGAATAATGGTGCCCATTCCCTCAATGTGTTGGAATCTCATGGAAGGGGAGGAATTTCTCTGGAATATCTGGTGGTGTGTTTTCACTTGGGTCAAGCCCCAGAAAGTCTGGGGCTTGAAGCCTTTAAAAGCACCTCCAAAAAACCCTATTTGCCTAAAATATCAAAGAGAAAATATTTTAATTCAGCCTAATACTTACTTTGCTAACACTACCCTGATTATTTCGTGTTCTTTTGTAGGGAATTTTAAGCCTGGAGTATTGTGTTGGAATTATTGGTGGCAAACCCAAGCAGTCATATTACTTTGCTGGATTCCAAGGTTAGTGTTTTAATGTGTTATGTCTCTTCAATGTTTTTTTTCTCTCAGAGTTAGAAAGTTAATATTGAACCAGTGGGAAAAAGCATGATTAAAATAGCAAAATGAGTACCTTATTAATTCATCATATCTTCCCAAGTCCAGCCATTTGTCATTTACCCCATGGAGTAATTGGATTCTGTAAAATGTACATTTAGTTTCCCTTGTTGCATAAACAAGGCATAATTTATCTGTTTCACCAAACTTGAGGAGCATTTGCTGTTCCTGCCTGGCAGTTCTTATTTAGGTATTTACTTTTTCCCTGTTTAAGTGGTGTTAGTTGATGCTTAAATGACAAGCAATATATTTTCCCTGTCAGGATGAAGCAGTGTGATACATTTTTCATATGCAAACCCCAGAATATAATTGTGTGTTTGTAAAAGTAATTTTAGCACCAAAAATTAAATGACAGTTTCATCACTTTATAAAAATTCTGCTTATACAAGCAGATTTGATTATGCAAAAGTTAATCTGTCCTGCAAAAACCTCTGCTCCAGTCAATGAGTATCAGCCTGGCAAGCAGTTACTCCCTGGCTTTTTTTTTTCCAGCTGTTCTGCATAGAAATTGGATTGTAAGCAGTGTAATAATAAGGTGTTTTTTGAATTACTTGTCTTCTGTTTTGTCCTTGTAGATGACAGTTTGATTTACATGGATCCTCATTACTGCCAATCTTTTGTAGATGTCAGCATAAAGGATTTCCCTCTTGAGGTAATGTGGATATAGACCTGGCACTGTTTTCTTCCCATATGAATCAAACACTAATTATTTAGAGATGTTCTAGCTAGCTGCAGCTTTATGGTTTTACAGTTACATGTTATTTATCAATGTCCTGCCCTGCTTTATAGGCCTATAATCAACAGAAATGACCAGAGGTTAAATCTCAATATGGGGTTTAATTTTTACTTCATTAATCTTCATCTGTTTTGTTTTTAATGATCAGAAAACATCAAAAAAATAGATGATCACTTCATTTAAGCAATTTTCCTTCAAGGAAAAGAGATAATATTTGTAGGTCTTAAACCTGTTTGGATTTGGCTTTGTTAGTTTGTCTTTTTGGTCATTTTATGTTGTTTTAAATTCAAATTGCAGTCAACATGATAGAGAGAATTCCTGTGGTATTCAATAGGAGGAGCCTGGAAATAGATAGAGCTAAAGGAGAATAAACAGAGCTAAAGGAGGTTATTAGAGAACTCAACTTACAAGTTCCTTGGGAGAACATACTCAGGGGCAGAGTCAGTGTTCAGTAGCCACAATACTCACAGTAGAAGTCCTCAGTGCCATCCACAGAGACTCTCCGTGCTCTTGTGTCCAACTTCTACATGAACTTCCAGCCGCTCTTGGAAACACTCTGTGGGTGCAGCCACTGCCAGAGCTGGTTACCAGTAATTTCCCAGCCATGGTGTTCTGGGAAGTTAAACACCCCTAAATGGGGAAACACAACTTCAGGATCAACATAGTATTACAATAAGAAAGAGGAATATGAATATATGGTGCATGTGCTTGAAAGTTGATCACAATACCTTAACCAAAATACCATCAAATAGTATTTAGGAGCAGTTCTTTATATATGTATCTATATCTCAAAGGACTTACACAGGCCTAATGTCAGGTCCTAGAGCTGACTTCAAACAAACACTATATAATCTCCCATTATTTATGATTAAAAATACGCTTAAATTAGTGTGACATATAATATAGAGTTATATTATTCTCTATTATACTCTTGTATGGAAAATGAGAAGGTTCTGAATTAACCAAAAGGACACAGCAGCAAAATGTATCAGAAACTATCCTAGCCAGAAAGTTCGTTATATTTAGAGCACGAAGAATCAAGAGTTGAAGTGACTTCCTTAAGGTCACGCTGTAGCACAGTGGCCAAACTACAAAAAATACACATCTCTTGTTGCTGTTCCCATGGCTCATCCTCCAGCTTGTGCAGCAAACTGGCATTGATAGAAATTTCCCAAAAATAACAAGGATTTAAACAGTACTTTGAAGGTGTGTGAGCTGCCAGCTTGGCCTGATCACATCCTAATGCTTTCCTGCAGAGGGGAAATAGATTGCAATTTAATGCTTAGTGCATTTAATAGTATTATATCTTTGTCTAGAAATGTCAAAAGTAAACAGAAATTGCTTTCTTAGTGTGGATAGTTGCTTGTTAGATTTATCTGTGGGGAGTATTTTCAAAATTGACAAATTGTCCAGAATAAGCTGGAAATCAATCCACTCTGGATTGGCTTCCAGCATCCATTTGTTTGGAGGAGTGGGGAAAAAAAAAGCTTCCCCACTTCTCTTTGTTTTGCAGTGATTTGTGTAGCATTAAACCTCCTGCCCTGACAGTGCAGCATGACTGGAGGGGCCGTTGTGCCTGGAATGGGCTGTGTAAGGCATTCAAATTTAGGCATTTGGTGACTCAGGAATTAATATCCAAAATACAATTTATAGATATAAAATTTGAACAGTGAGGACAAAATACAGCGACTTAAATCAATCTTGTAGCAATAGTACTAATCATCTTGGCTTGTGTTTTTTTTAGCAAAGGTTTAACAGAAATACCTTTTAGGTTTATAATCACAAGGAAAGAACAATATATTGTGGAAATAATACTAATGTAAATAAACTGCTACAGGGATGGATACATTTGGATTCAGTAGCCAGTTTGTCTGCTGTAGGTTGGCTTTTCTGCTTGGCGAAAAAAAGGGATAGAAGGAGTTTCTAATATACAACATGATGTTGGCTGTCAGGGGTTGCTGGTGCTGGAGCCAGATGAGATTGTGGCAGTTGTTAGTTCTACTTTAGAGAGGGAACACAGTAGTGGTGGTAAGAGATTCCTTTAGAGAGAGGTAAGAGATCTCCTGCCTTGCTCTGTCCTGGTGCTGCTGGTGTGTTGGGAAGCTGTCCCAGCCCTGTGCTGTGCACAGCTTCCATGGGAATGTGAAGGGAAACAGCACAGAATCTTTCCTGGAGAATACTGGTCACCAGGGAAGTTCCTGAAAACCAGGATCTGTATTTGAGCCCAGCAGGATCACTGGAGCAGTGGAGCTGCGGTGTGTTCTGTGTTGTTAGGGAGCAGCTGGA
>NW_008676018.1:17812-31570 GCF_000695815.1 Acanthisitta chloris
GTGTGTTGGAGGCAGAACAGAGAGGACTGGCTGCCTCTGAGAGACAGGTGATAGAATAATCTCAGGTATTGGGCAATGACCTTCACCAAAAGTAGAGTTCCTGCAATAAACAACCACAGAATCAGGGCAGAGAGCATATACCTGCCTTTTCTCTCATAAACTGAGGAGTGTGGGGAAGGAGGTTTGTGTCTGTTTGTTTTTCCTTCCAGCATGGCTGCTGATAGCATCAGCTCACAGCACTGTCAGAGCATCATCTGTCATGGAAAGAGATTTCACATTAGGAAAAGCCCATTTATAAAGCAGGGCATGTTGCTTGGGTTTTCCCTACTTGTGGATCATTGGAATGTGGTTTTGCCTTTGTGGGTTTCGTGGGTTTCTGAACCCATTTCATTGACTAAAGGAAAATGCATGAGGTTGGTTTATTCCATTATGTCTCTTTTATAGAGGCTGGGGGAGGGAAAGGGGCACTGGGTGGTGGCAGTAAAGCACTAAGGTAGTGCAAAAGCTGTTACAAATTCAATTTGCTGAAGAGCATTCACCTCCTCTGCCTTGGGAATATTCATAAAGCATTGCTGGGAGCAGCAGAGCTCTGACAGATTCCAAAGTAACACGGTGTTATGTGCAAGTTTGGGAATATAGCACAAGCAGCAGGAGGTTTTTATGTCTGGAGAAGAGTGGAATTACTTGAATGTTTGGGGAGGTGGGAGAGATGGTTTCAAAAGTCTGTGCTGGGCTTTAATTTAATGATGCAGAGGATTGGGTGTTAGAGCTGTTGGGGTGGAAGTAAGTCCGTTGGTCTGTGCCATTCTGTGTATTTCATGGTTTTAATCTTGAAACTTGCAGTCATTCCACTGTCCTTCTCCCAAAAAGATGTCCTTCAAAAAGATGGATCCAAGCTGCACAATAGGATTTTACTGCAGGACTGTGCAGGACTTTGAGAAAGCTTCTGAAGAGATCACCAAGGTAGGTCAGAGCTCCCAAATCACTTCCTCAGCCGGAGCGGTGTGTGCTGGGTGGGGAAGGGCAGAATCTGTGTCTCTCTCCTAAGCCGACATAATTCTCTTTGTGATATTTATTGCTGCTTTTCTAATCGTCAGAAATGGGGACTGGTTTTCGTTCCATGCGATTTTGCCATGTGTAAAACCCGGGGAGGGAGAGCCTGGGTTGTGCTGGGAGATGTTCTCTGTCGGAGCAGCTGCTGGAAAGGCGACAGGACAGGCCCACGAGGTGGCACTCGTGAAGTGGGAATGTTCCTGCTGCCAGCAGGGATGCCCCAGCCGGGGAGGGATGCTGGAGAGGCAGCCTGTCCCTCGGGAGGGATTGGCTTTGCAATGGAAGTATTTGATCAAGCCCAAATTGTGTATTATTTCTCATTAGCACAAGTGCTGCTTCCGATGGTGTTTCAGTGCAGAGCAGTGTGTGTGGCTGCTTTGGGGTCTGTGGAGCAGGTGGCACCCAGCAAGTGTGTCTTTCCACTGGAAAAACACTGCATTGGGTTCATTTAGGTCCAAAGGGAGCTGACTTTTCCCCCCCTTAGTTATTAAAGTATGTGAGAGTATGAAATTCAGCACATTAATGTGCAAATAACTGTGCTGTGGGATCTTAGAGAACAGTCTATGAAAAGGATGCAGCAGCAGCAGCAGCAGATGGTCACAATATCAATATTCCAACCCCAGCACATAGAGGATTCATGTTTGTACAGCATTTGGAGTGTCCTGTTAACTGTTACTAGTGTTTGAGGCAAAAAAAGCATTTTTAAACTTAATACTGTTTATAATCTTTAGTAGCTATTGATTGATGCTAAAGATGTTTGATTCTTAACTAGAGAGGTAGAAAATAGATTTAAAGAAGTTAGAAGTTCCTAAGCACCAAAACCAGGGAAAGTTTAAATAGTGAAGTTTCTGTTCCTCCATGTTTTTTTGTTCTGTCACATAGAGGAAAGAATGTAATAACATGGTAACAAAAAAATCTAGTTACAGATTCACTTCCATTGGAAGTTCCCTTCCACCTGTTTCCTTCTTTCTCTTCTTTCAAGTTTGGGATTAAGCACAGTTCTTGTCTGAACATATGCCGTGAAAACACTCATGGCTGAGCCAAGTCCTGGAGCTGTTATCCTGCTATTTCAGATAGGATGTGAAAGAGGATTTAAAGATCATACAATGTTTTCCACATGGTATCTGTATCCAAACTTTCCTCTATTGTCAAATTTACAGTGCCTGAAATAAATTTATATAAAATAATGTGACTAGTATTACAGAACTCCTATGTGTTTTCTTGCTTTCTTGTTATTTTTCCTTAGTTTGCAATTCCAGTGTGGTAAGTCTGAAACTAAAACCCAGTGTATTCCCAGTGCCCTGTGTGGGTCAGACTGAAATATTCAGCTTCTCACTGCTTTTGTGGGTAATAAGAGTTGGGAGAAAAGATTTAGCTCTTATTACTTGAGAAGAATTATGAGCTATTTATTCAGGGCCAGAGACATTAGGGTGCTGAAACTGAGGACCCAAGTGGAGTGATAGGGGAAACTCCATCCAGACTACAGTCAGGTTACCCTCTCTGAATTGTTTCCCTATCCAAACAGAAATAGTCCCTTGGGATTATTATACAGCTGGATTTGCCTATTTGTAGCCCAGGTTCCTAGCAGGGATGAGAGAAGAACTAGACTGAGAGAGGGTTGAACGTGGATTCAGTTCAGCACAAAGAATTAGTTGTAGTCTAACACTGAAACACTAAAAAATATTGATGTTTATTGATATATTTCTCTTTGGGAATCATCACAAACTTGCAAGTTCTTTGAGTTTCAAATTCTCTGTGATCACTGATGTGGCTTGATGATAGTTACAGAATTCTGAACCAGGTTCTACTCAACTCTTGTTTAGGCATTTGCCTGTCCAGTGCATGTATTTAGTATTAGAACATGGAGAGAGATATTCCATGTACCTGTGAAGAAGGAAGTTCAGGGAAAGCTGAGCACTGACAATGCAGTGGAAGCACAGGTGTGTTTGTGCCCTGGTTTGGAGGGACCATCATTGAAGGTGTGGTGGTTGGTCACTGGGATGTTCTCTTCCAAACATTCCAATAGCCAAGTGCAACTAAAATAGACAAGAATAAAGTGAAAACATTCAGATCAGAGTAAAAGTCAAGGATTGATTTTTTTTTTTTCCATTATTATTTTTTTAAACACCCTTCAACCCCCAACTGCCTTTAAAAAAAATAATTCTTACTGCTTAAAGGTCTGTTTAGGGTTTTTTACTGTTTTAGATGCACATGAAATCATGCTCAGTGATTTTTAGCTCCACACAGTGTGTATCTGTAGGCTGATGTAGCTCTGCATGTCGCTGCATTTCTGAGCTGTTTTTTCAAAGCAGGTGAGAACTAAAAAGAAAATAATTATGTAAATCAGTGAACAATCAAGTGTCCAAAAACACCCTGAAAGGCTGAAATGTCTTTCAGTAATTGGGGGATTTTTATATGCTCTTAAAGGTATTTTGCTGATCTGTTTCAGTGTTTATCATTCCCCACCACTCACTTTCCTCATGCTCAGTTTTCTTACTTAGAAATGCAGATTTTGGGCATGCTGGTTACCTCAGGTTGTGCCTGTCATCAATCTGGTTTGAGCCATGTGCTCCTGACTGGCTTATTTACATAGGTCTGTGTGTTTAAACTTTTAATAAAAACATTGATTATTGTACCTGCTGATTGTTCAATAAAAGGATCCTTCGTTGCTGCAGAATTCATACCTGTGCTTGAGGAGAGCCTGGTGGCCATGAACTATTTTGTAGAGGTTTTTATCTCTATCTTTTTCCTTCTTTATCTTTTTTCTACTTTACCTTTTTGTCTTTGTTGCTTGGAAGCAAACAGCAGGTAGAGGTGATCTGTGTGGAACAAGCTACAGAGTTAGGCATGAAATTAGAGCTGCCTGAAGAAGAAATGGAAGTAAACGTTTGTCTAATAAGATATATAGGTGGTGCAATGCTTTTGTTTTAATGAGATCATAAAAATAAACACTGCATTTGTTACTTTGCAGTTGCAATCACCAGATAAATAGTAGATAAATATCACTCCTTACTGTATTTCTTCGTTTCCAATTAACTTCATATTTGCTTTGTGTTCTGTGTTGCAGATGCTGCAATCGTCATCCAAGGAGAAATATCCCTTGTTTACTTTTGTCAAGGGTCATTCTAGAGACTATGACTTTGCTTCCACTCCACTCCACGAAGAAAATGACCTTTTCTCTGAGGATGAAAAGAAGAGATTAAAAAGATTTAGTACAGAGGAGTTTGTCTTGCTTTAAGGACATTTTACACGAGATTATCGGCAGCTGTCCAGGAGAACATTTGCCTTTTAAACCATAAACCATGTACCTGTCCTCCCCCCCCCCCACCCCCCCCGAAAAGGCTTGTGCTGAAATTGGTCTATTTTCATAAAGATGAGAATGTTTTATATGTTAATAGTCTTTAAAATGTCATTTACTAATGTGTGTACTAATTATTTTTGCTCACCCCTAGCAGGATGAGTTTCATGTGCTAGTGAAGGGAGAAGGCTGTGCCCAGAGCTGAGGTGAGGCTGTGCCCTGGGCTTGGCTCCTAAACACCTTGGCCAGTCCTTGAATCCCACCTGTCCTGTGGGACCTGTCCTGTCAGTCCAGGACATGTCCAGAGCAGAGTCTGCCAGGTGCAGGTGGGTTTTGTCATGGATTCAATATCTATAGGTTTGGAGACCACGTTGTAAGCAAACTGGAGTTGTATGATGTGGGAAGGGTACAAGTCTCACCTGTCCTGCCCCAACAGGAGTTCCTGCTGCCACATCCTGAGCAGCACTGTGCCAGGAAGGTGAGGGTGATGGATCAGGAGTCATTGCCAGTTGCAATCCTGCCATAATTACATAGGCTGAATTGTGAGTTAAGATACTATTTAGCAGTCTGATTTCCTAATGGTTTCTCATTAAGTTTGCTTTGGAGCCTTAATATGAGGAGTGAAGATAAAGTATTACCTTTCCCCACAATTTTTAAAGGTTATACTATTAATATTAACTGCAACCAATCAAAGCAGCTCCAGACAATTATTAGAAGAGAGCAGTGTTTGTTTCCTGTTTCAACTACCATAATGGTGAGGCTTCTCCTGCCTAGTGCAGCTTTTAAATCAAAGCAGATGGGGTGGATGTGAAAAATTCTGGGCTGTGATGATTATTTTTTGTTTTGATATGTGTTGTTACTGTACAAATGATTACTTGATGGTGTGTGTTCTCAGACCGCAAACAAATGTACATAGAGAGTTACATGTTTTAACAAGAGTTAAATGCAATATTTAAAAGACATATTAACACTGCTTGGGAAATAAAAAAGGTGTGGAAAAAATGAAATGCTTGTGCCTTTTGTATTAATAGCAGATCCTCCAAGAGTGAGTATAATCCTCCATCTAAAACAATATTGTAAGGTGTGAATACTCTGTTTATTTGCAATAAAGGCAGATTTTATTGGTGTGTTGTAAACCAAATGTTACCTGTTCTAAGTGCTGTTCAGGCACAGAGGCACAAGTGTTGCTGATCCAAATAATCAGCATCACATGTATTCATTAAAATACCTTTTAGCTTTTATGAGGAAGAAGTGACTAACGGATAGATTTCAGGCAGAACTAGATCAACTCTGTGTCTGTATCAGGGCTGAGTGTGCACTTGCACATGTTAATATCCCAAAAAGCCAAAATGAGGTTGTGTCCACTTGTTTTGAAGGAAAAAACAACCTCACACCTCATTTGTCTAAATTAGTAACCTCTGCACTGCTGAATCCTGCTGATAATGGGCATAATGTTCCTTTTGCTAGCATGTATGTGAGAATGTTTGCCTTTACGTTGCTATTTTTCATTAATAGCCCAGAAGAGGGAGTAAACAACATATTTATGGAATTTAGATGTCAAAATGAGGAGAACTGTGAATGTCAGTGAGAGCCAGAGAAGAGAAGATCCCTGGTTAGTGGAGCACAAGGTACTATAGCTTCAGCAAAAACAATGCAAACCCTCTGAGAGGTTCCTCTGGGTGACAGTGGACACGAAATTAGACATGAGGTTGTACTTTGCTTTCCCATTTAAAAAAGAAGAGCAATTCTATGCTGCATCATTAAAAGCTTCTGTCCCAGAGCAGGGGGAGATAATTGGGATAATCTGCTTTCACTGGTGCTCTCCTTCCTGCTTACCTTTCCACCAGGAAGGCATTAAGTAATTAGAGTGCACGGAAGAACAGGGAGAACCATCAGGAGCCTGCAGGGGTGGATTGAAGGAAGATTTAACTTGGAGCTCTGTGGGTTGGCAAACTACAGCTGAAGAGTGAGGGGAGGGAGGGAAGCACTGGTAAGGGGGAGAGAGGAGCTAGAGGGAATATTCCATATCCTGTGTACCTCTTGGTCTGCTGCAGACACACAGCATGGACCTCCCATCCTGCTGCAGCACAGGAGCTGTAGCTGAGATGGGAACTGGAGGCTGAATTTTCCTCCTTCCACAGCTCCACTGCCTGAATTCAGGTACCTCAAAAATCTCATGTGCACAGACCCATCTGAGCCAACTGTGTCTCCAGAAATTAGCTGCTCTTCCAAAGACCTTTGGTGTGGAATTCTTGTCATGGAAAGACTCAAATGGAAATATAAGATCTACAGTATGGAAACGGTTATAAAGGAAAATGCAGTTTTGCCATCCCAACAGCAAAATTCCCTGAAAGGGTGAAATAGTTTCGCTTGTCCCAGACTTTTTGCAACTTGATAAAGAAATGTAATGTTGAAACACCTTTGCTGAACTTACATAAATAGTGGATTTTTTAACCCCGTTTTGACTAAGAGAAAGAAAAATAGTGCTAGAGAAGCAGTTGGGTTGTGGTCCTTTAATTTGTAGCAAATCCTTTAGTTCGCCACAGTGGGGTTTTGTTTGAAGGCTGCTACAAACAATTAATTATAAACTATTGGCCATTTTCAGGGTCTTTTTCATGTTTTTCATACAAAGTTTAAGCATCAGCAAGCCCACAAGATGCCCTGGTGCACTTGTGTACAGTGGTGACACAAGTTAAATTACCAAGTTACTAGAAATTAATGTTTTTTGGTAACTACAGGGGACTTTAATTGGAAACTATGTTAATCGTATAGTAATTCTCTTTACCTCGTTTGCATTAGCTCCTGAAAACCAGGCAATTAATTTGTGTCATCACTGTTGCTGCTGCTGCCTTCAAACACAAACCAAATGAGCATTAGTTACTCACACACTCAGCAGTGGCCTATTTTCTTAAAGGACTTGCACAAATCACAGGCTGATTACTCACCTGCTGATGGAACCAAGGCTGCACATCCTGCATGAAGTGGCAAACCAAAGGCTGAGCTTTCCATCACCTAATAACCCTTTGGTTATTGCTTTTCTGCCATTTTCCTTAGAAGGAACATTTCTTTGTTTATAATACCTACCAGTAGCTTGACACAACCTCAGGACTCAGTGATTAGTGGACTGTGTCTTCCCCCTCTGGCAAGGATATTGGCCTCATTTTTGCCCCGGTAGGTAGTAGATGCCCTGACCCTGGCAGTGTTCAAAGCCAGGTTGGATGAAGCCTTGAGCAACCTGGACTGGTGGGAGGTGTGGGGATTGGGACTAGATGATCCATTCCAAACCCTAAAATTCTATGATTTTTCAAGCTAAGGTGAGACCTCGAAATCCTCTCTGCCTTGACTCTACCTGACCAGTGACCAAACCCCATCACCCTTCCAAAACTAGCAGTAAAGGTGTTGATGTCTGTCCCGTGCAAGTAGCGCTGGGGCTGGGGCTGTGAGCCCCCATGGTGTAGGGTGAAGGACCTCTCCATGTGACCTGGCTCTGCAGCTCTTCCATGGGGACAACTCCCCCAGTCAGCACCTCCCTTTCTTTGCCTTTGGCTCTTCAGCCACTCTCATCTCTAGCCAAACTCATGACCTTTAAACATTCCCATTGGGCACTCACGAAAGGCAGAGGCTGATTTCTCACAACTTTCCAAGACACAGGCTGAACTGGAGGCTGGTGGAGAAACCCAATGCACTGCTCTAACTCCATGGGGCACAGCCAACAGCCACTCAGGGATGGCTTTTGGGAAAGGTGGGGTTGGAAGGCTGGTTTTGCCCTGTAGTGACTCATGAAATGGAAATATCCAGAGTGGTCATTAGAAGAGGGAGCTATTTACTAGTGTTGATAGAGACAACGGACCTGGGAGAGAAACAGAGCTTGGAAACCAACTTCCAGGCAGTCCAGAAATGGAAATATACTCAAGACCATTACTGAGTTAGTGCCCATCTGTGGGCACCAGCAGAAGTTTCATATAATTATGGAATCACAGACTGCTTTGGATTGATCCCCTGCCATGGGCAGGGATACCTTCCACTAGCCCAGGTTGCTCCAAGCCCCATCCAGGAGGCTTTGGTAATGCCTTTCTTTAAAGACTTCTTTTCCCTCTTGCCAGTTCCTGTGCTTCAGCAGAGCTGGAAAACTGAGGCCACCCTGAGTTGTTACTTTCTTTTGCGTTTTTTTTTTTTTTTTTTTTTAGCTCCCTCTCCAAACCCAGAAGTATTGGCAGTGCAAAGCAGGTGATCAGCAAGTTGTGCCCAGCGCAGTCAGAGGGCACAGCAGGGTGTGTGTGGAGGCAGGGAAGGATCTCCTGTTCACTCTTAATTGCAGTAGGAGAATAGACTCACTCCAGAGACCTGATTTATTTCCAGAGTTATTGACAACCTCTTAAAGGGAATGATGGAATGAAAAGCAACCATCAGTGAGTTATGAAAGGTCAATAACGCCACAAATGAGCACAAACAGCATATTTGACATCCAGCCCACCCCACGTTCTGTTTATGCAATGATTTCATCCAAGGTGCTCAGGCTCTGCTTGTGCTTCCAGGAACCTCCAAGAGGGCAGAACATGCCAAGTTACTTTCTAGCCCTTTACCACCCTGCAGCTGAGTCTTGCATCAAGGGATGCATTTCTTTTTCCCAGAGCATGGAGCATGTTTCCCTAGAGCTGCATGGGAGACTGTGGAGCACAGGCAGACACAACACTCAGTGGTATTTGTGCCCAATGCTCCGTATGCAATCACTAAGGCCAGAGCTTGTCAGCCTGTTATCTGGCAGCACAAATGTGTTGCAGCCTCCCACCAGGTTGGTTAGGCCATGCCAACATCACATAAAGGGATCTTAAAATGCTGAGCACTTACTTACATTGATTTTGATTCACATCAAAAGGCATTTGGGGGAGTCAGGATCGAGCCCTGAGTGCTCATAGTTTGACCCTGTGATTTGGTGCCTTCACTTTCTGTTGCCTAATTGGATGAACTGAGCTCTACAAACAGTTCCCTTCCCTGTTTGTAAGCAGTTCACGGGCAGCTGTAATTGTTTGAATCCACGGTGTGAATAGTAAAAAGAGCTTTACTTAATGACTGCAGAAGCCCTGCTCGTGTGAGAGCTCTCTGGTATTTATTCACACCAGAATTCACGAGGCTTTTGTTTTCCATGAACACTCCTGCAAATAAAAACTTGCTCACTCTAATGTTTATGAATAAATGTGGTCGTAAATGCCATCAAAGCAAATCAGCAGGGTTTTATTTATGCAAGAAGATGTGCAAATAAATGTTTGCTGTTTTCTCCTAGCTCTAGTGGGTGTTTAGGCATGTGTTAAAGCCAAGGCTTTGTGAGCTTTCTGCTCAGCATTCATGTTATTCTTACTTTCCAGCTCCTCCTTTCCTACGCTCTGATCCTCCCGGTGAATCCCTGTGCCCCAAGGGAATGTTACTGAAGTCAATGTTTTAGGTATTATCCACATCCAGCAGCTTGCTGGGTCAGTGGATAAGGTCATGCAGGGCAGTGGGATCACTTGTGGGATGCCCAGGACTGGGTGGACAAGAGGCAAAGGGGATTGTAAGTACAGCTTGGTGCTGCTTGCATGGCACAGCAGATACCCAAATCTGCTTTATGGGCATTGCTGGCTCCTGGAGCAAGCTGAGGGGGGTTCTGCCTTCCACACAAGTGCAGGAGGTTATTGCCATCCTGTCTCAATCAGTGCCCTAATTAAATATAGGAGAGGATTTTCTTTCTAAAATGTAAATGTCAAGCCTTGTTAAAGAAAATTAAAATGCACTGAAATGAATGTAGTAGGAACTGTGGATGTGCTTAAGTTGGAGAATCTGTGTATATTAGAAAGGGAACTAAAAAGGAAGTATTTTTGGATCAGAGTTCAAGCCTTAAACCAGGCCATTTCCAGTTACTTAGAGAATATAAGGATTTTATGCAGATTTCCCTTCAAAATCTGCAGTTAGGGACGGGTGCCAGGGTTGAATTCTATGTAAAGGAATATAACTGAGCCTCACCTCTTTCCAGGATTTATCTGGACATAGCCCTTCTCTTTTCAAGATCATTTGGGATTCTATGCTGGCCACACTTTCAGCGAGTTGGACTTGAAGACTTAGGTTGTTCCCTTCATTCCCTTGTTCCCTTGAGCTCAGCAGAGCACAACAGTACAGTTTAAAAATCTACATTCAGCACTGTGATCATCCTCACTTACAAATAACTCTATAAAGACATCTTACTACTTTGACCCACAGGGAATCTGAATCAGGAGTGTAAATCAGAACCTTCAACAGCCAAAACCAAAGTTCTAGAGATGAATTGGCATGGGGAGTTCCAACAGAAAACTGATTTTTTTAAAGGCTCACAGAGAAGAACTTCAGCTGATCACCGAGATGATTTAGCTCTGAGCTGTGATCTCAACCAGACCGAGGTTGAAATCTCAGCCATGGCTGTGCCTGCCCTGGAGCAGGTGAGATGTGCCATGTTCTGGCAGTGAGGAAACACAAAGTACGGCATTTGTTAAATGCCACAAGCTCATGTCTTTGCAAATACATGAAGTTTTTTGGCCTTCACAGTGCAACCATTAGTTTGTTGTTTTCATGCTAATACAAATTCTTGTATTAATAGGAGCTTGGCCTTGGGTTTCTCCATCCGTATGGGAAAAAGTTACTTGTCTGATGGTAAACAAAGGACAGAAGAATTGATTCACTGTCCTCACTTTGAAAAAGATGGTATGAAGCCATAGTGAAGCAATTTTAATTGTGGCTGTGTAACACTTGGGATCAGTAAGATCATTTGTGTTCTGTTTTTAGGAGCTGGGGTACTACAGAGTACATATGGCATTAGAAATGCAAAACATGACCTCATGTTCTCAGGATTCTGTCAGTGGCACATGAAAGAGCACTTGTGCTGGGATGCTCAGCTCTGAGGGTATTCTCTGTTCAGTGTGTATTTACAGAGATGTATGAATATTTGATTAATGAGTCATGGTCTCTGGAGAAATTTAATAACTGGAGTGCTGTACAAAGGCAGCTCCTTAACTGTTAACACAGCTGCCAATAGTGTCACTGACACTAAAGCCCTTTCTGCATCTAATGCATTCTGTGGAGTAAATTCCTTCGTTACAAGGGAATCCATGGGACACATTATTCAGTTATCTGTTTGGAACTGTCGCAGCCTCAATTTACAGACCTTGATTTGTAAAGATTTTTCCAATGGAAACAAGCAGTGACACGTGAGCCATAAAGCAGCAGTTCCATGAGGCTGTGTTGGTCCAAAAGTTAGTTGGAAGGTCAGTTCTAAAGGAGAGTTGCTTGAAAAATTCAGTTTATAAAATGTAAAAGGAACAGTAGATGAAAATATTAATGGAGAATCTGGCAAATTCTTACTGTTCACTGGGGCTGCTCCAGTGAGGAGAGGTTGTCCAGGGGTACACGATTCACAGGATGGAGAAGTTTTGTCCCCCTGTGACACCATCCCAGAAGCGTTTTTCGTCATCACTGAGCAGTTTCCCTGGAATAATTCCCTGCTAATTGTACCATTTCTCCGTTTTTATCCCTAATACCTGTGCAGAGATCAATTTGCACTTCTGAAGTCAGGTATATATTTCAGTGGTGTTACTCCAGCTCAACTGCTTTAAATAATAGGGGGGGGAAATGTCAAAAAAAGATAAATTTAGTGCAGAGGCTTTCACTAGAAGCTTTAACTGCAGGTTAGAATTATACATGCTATGCAGAATTTCCTGCAACACTTCTCCTTTGGGCCACAATGCATTACAGCAGACGTATAATGAAGCTGCTATAAAATCCGTGGTAATTAAGGGGGATTTGACAGTAATTGCAACAGTGAATCAACTTAATTATTACCTGCTTCAAAGAGAGCTAACCTGATGTTATAATCTAACCTTTCCTACTTCTGAAATGAGAGATTAAACAAGTATATGTAGCATTTAAGAATTAAATCTGTTGAGATAGAATTATGTTAATATACTTTCCATATACATTTTATATGTATGTGCGTGTGTGTGCAGAATGAGCAGCACCAGAAGCTGACAAGCTGCAGATATGCTGACTGTGTGCATTCATAAAGCAAACAGAAGCAAGGCTGCATCTGAGGCAAGACAGCTTCTCTGCTGCTTGCTGAAAGCATGGGGACCTAGAGACAGAGCCTTGCTATAAAACCCTACGACACACACAAGCCTAGTTCCTTAAACAGCCTTGTAAAGGAGGTGTGATGAATGTATTGTCTTTCCCTGCTTTTAAGCAAACTATTCTGAAATGCATTTAAGAGAGGCTGTAAAGCTGCAAAAGAGAGAAGCTGCTTGAGGGCTTCACAGCACTGCTCGCACCACCCTGCTGTGGCCACTCTTGGGACTCCTGGACAGTGGCTATGCAGTGTGGGAGGTTCCAGGGATACACAACAGAACTGTTCAGGCTGGAAAAGCCCTCTAAGATCATCAAGTCCAACCATTCCCCCAGCACTGCTAAGACCACACTAACCCACATCCCTGAGTCTCCACATGGCCCAGGACTCACTGCAATTCCCACTCTTGGTGCTGCCAGGAGAGTTTTGTAGTTCAGACACTTTTGTTTCTGCCTCTCTAACAAAGTGGTCAAACCTTCAGGTGTTTTCTTACCCTGCCTTCTGACAGTCACTGTAATCATCAGGCAGAAATAGCCTGACATAACACTGGTCTGATCAATTCTGGCCTGATCAATCCAGCACCAGTTTATGAACCACATGCCACTCTCTCAGGGTCTACTGGCTGAGCCCATGAGTCCAAGCATCCCTTTTGCCTATGTTTTCAGAGCTTTAGAGATGTTGTTACCTGAGAGCAGGAGCTGTCGGAGGGTTACTGGTCCAAACCCTTCTCCAAACTCTTCCTCAATGTTGTTCGTGGCTGGTACATGCAGCTCCATGTCTGTAGCATGTCTCTTCTGGAAGATAAGAGGTGTAATAATAAATCACTAGCTTAGATGAGAGACAAGTGAACATTATCATGATACAAACTTGCCACAGGAGATTCCACATGAAGTTCTTGTGCAAAACTGACAAAATTAGCTTCAAGTCTGCTCTGAGGAAGGGTTTGACCATCCAAGAGAGGCATAGACTCATGTATACCCTTAAAATAAATCTGCCCATGTTTACTTCTTCTTGTTGTATTGTGAAACAGTAAATTAGAAAGACTTCTTGTTTGGTTTTAACATGTTCTGGCCCATAACATGCTACTATTAATACTTAATTTTCCTTACCTAGGCCTCAGTTTTCACAGAATTATCAAGCTGCCAATAGTGAATGGACACACAGGTTAAAGATGTCATGTGCTGTGGGTATGCGATTCAGCTGTATGGCAAGGACAAAGTCTGAAACTGCCTTAAGCCAAAACCATCTCACCTTTAGGACATACTTTTAGAAGATTACAGCTGCTGAA
>NW_008676018.1:31595-47090 GCF_000695815.1 Acanthisitta chloris
TCCAGCAGGCTTTGAATAGTGTTGTGCAGTAAAAATGGTTAAAAAAAACCCAATTCAGCTTGGTGGTAATAAAATAAAAATAAAATCTCTTTCTATTGCTGACCTTGTGATTGCAAATGAAGAATAAACATCTTGCAGGGGAAAGAAAGCTGTGGTTTCTCTTTATGTACAGACAACATAATCTCTCCACAGTACTTACACCTGTAAATTGTGGAGGCCTCAAGCCACTTGTCAACTGTCCCAGGACATGTGTCCAAAGTGCTTCACACCTGTACCTTGTATCAAGGCTATGATGTCCCTTCCTGAAGCCATAGAGAGATCCTCTGCTACATATGTCACTTGGCAAAGACACTTCAGGCTCAGCTCCTTTCATAGACACACAAGCCAAACATTTCTGACCTGCCCTGCATCACATCTACATTTCTCTTCCTTTTGTGAGCTGGCCCTTTGCAAAGTCAGGAACAACACCCTTTGGGAGGAGAATTCCCATGGACTTGCTGCTTAGCCACATCATTAACGGCCTTCAGCTGCCATGGACAACTGGGATTTAAATATCCAGCTAAAGAATGAGACCTTCCCTCAACACAGCCCCTGAACATGGGGATTCTCCTGAGGACAGCAGCTGTGGGGACCCAGGAAGCATTCTCCTGGGAACTAACTCCAGTCCCTGTAGAGAAAACTATGGCCCTTTCTACAGCTCCACACTGAGAGAAGGCTGAGATACCTGAGTGCTCTCAACAAACAGCTCCTCTCTGGACACTTGCAGCCTGGAGCTCTGCAACTCTCACAGCCCTCTTTCCCATTTGGAATGTGCCTAATTTCCTACAGTAAATCCAGGCCTGTGCATGCACCAGCGTGGTGTGATGTGCCTATGCCCTTTCCTGGAAGCTGCTTGAGCCCAGCATAGGTTGTGGGCACCAGGGGCTGTTTCTGGTGGCAGCAGTGACTGTGCTCATGTGTAAGGAGGGGAAATGGCAAGTTTTAACTAACAAATTCTTGCTGATTCTTTTTGCTATTTTTACAAGGTATTTTAAAACAAATGAGAGATTAACACAGAAAAAAAGTACTTAAGGTGAATGCTCAGGAACTAGTTTTTCATAAGGTTTTAATGGATTCAGGGTTGAGCTCCACTAAAATCTGGATTTATTAGCAACGCTCGGTGCATTTCAATGGAGTTTTCCTCATGAATCTAGATGTTTTACATTATTTCAATAGAGCTGACCCTCTGTTTCATTAGAAATGCTCCAATATAACCCATGGAGCATTTCTAATGATTCCAGTTTTACAGCAAATCCAAGGGTCAGCTGTACTGAAAACAATAGTGCTAACCTCTAGGTTTATTAGAAAAATGCTTTCTGTCTCAATGGAGCATTTCTAATAAATCAGATAAATAGGGATCTCCCACAAAAAGGCTCTGCTGGTGAAACAGACAAATGGCTTTGTTGTTATTGAGATTTTTTTAAAAACAAAGATTATTCATTAGACTTTTTCTGTTGTTCATTGTGGTGTGATCACCTCCTATCCAGAGTTTAGGTCTTCACCATGAAAAACTTAGGAAATATTCCTCACAATGTCATCAGGAGCAAGCACTGCTCCCTCCAACTACCAAGCATTTCTCACCTCACCAATGAAGACACTCCAGCAGAACCAGCTTCTATGGTGGCTCTGAAGTGGCCAGATTGAGTTTGGTGCTGTGCCATGGGTTGTGATGAGTCCTTCCAGGCTCTGCCTGTGCTGCAGACATGGGAGAGAAGGTGAGTGTTAGAGCAGCTCAGCAGTGAGCATTGGGTATCACCATTGATCCACTATGGGTGCACATGACATTTAACTGCAGCAGGTGGCAGATTTTTTTAGACCTTTAGGCTTGTTTTTCTTATTCAGAGTTCTTCTAATTTCATGCCAGTGTCACATCATGCAGAAGTTAGAACTTATGGGATGAAGCTGAGGAGATCCACCACCGTCTCCTTGGATCATCCTCCACTGGAACCACTCTCCTCCTTAAGTGTGTGCTTCTATACAGGGGAGTGTTTGTAGGCACCTATGCACAGGCTGTTTGGAGGGTTTGGGGAGTGTAGCTACATCAGGAGAGCCCATCTGTGTGCAGGCAGCCTGGGGGGCACATGGCAGTGCCCACAGTGAGAGCCTGGACATGAAACCTTCTCCACAGCAGCATTCCTTCTTGGCTAGAGGAGATTCTATGCGTGGTGCCATCAGGAACAGGAATCTCAGACATGCACTGATGAACTCATGTTGATCCAGTCCAGGAGGAGTAAATGCCAATGCTGTGAAATGCAAAAAAAAAAAAGAAAAAAAAAAGGCGCCTTGGTAAGCTGAGACAAAGCTTTCTGTTTCAGAGGAAAGGCCTATGAGGTAATTTCAATGACTCAAGATTTGGTTAGAATGTTCCATATTTATGGAGTATGTTCTGTACCATTCAGATATTTCCCTGTGCTTCAAATACCACACAGTCATTGCATTTGGATTCTCTGTTCTCTCTGTGATCTGCAAATCCTCAGCTAACAACCAGTTATTCTTAGTTTGAACAGTATTCCAGTGCTCTTCCCTGCACTCTCCAAAAACCTCCAGAATTCTGCTGACCAGTTTCTCTGCAAACCTGCAAATAAAACATGCTGCAGTGGTGACAAATCCACAAACCCAGCGACTCCACTTTAAAAATGATTGGTGTGTCTGAATGGCCTCTTTTATTTGTCTTATCAAGTTGGATGATTTTACGCAGCAGTGAAAACAGAGAAAACCACAGTGGAGCCAAACAAAAGCAATTTTACCCATGGGGTGCTGGAGATCTCCCAGGTCGGTGGGATTGTTTCATTGCCTAAGTGTGGGAAGGTGCTGAATCTTTCAGGTTACTGAGAGTCCTTCATGAAGATCAGGTGTGTGTGAGCACTGCTGATTCTCCTGTTCCATGGTTTCTCCCCACACAAGCTCCTGCTGGGAGCACCGTTGTCCTCTAAATGATAGACAAGTTCTTTAGCAAAAAACTGCAGGGCAGGAGCCTGCTTGGTCAGGGGGATTATAGCAGAACCAGCAATGGGATTTCAAGGCTTTTCCTACCCCAGAGGCACTGGCAATATCAGCACCAGGCATTCTCCCCCCCTCCCCACTCAGATGAGCCTCAGCAGTTCATCATGTCAAGCCTTGCTGCTGAGCGCTGTGTCTGGAGCCTCTGGCTGTCAGAGGCAGGATTTCATCTTGGGGTCCCTAAGGCCATATAGAAAGCCTAAAATGTTCATTTATGTTTCTTATTGTCTGGTCAAATCTGTGTGTGCTTAAAAAATATCCAGAAGTTTAAAGACCAATCCCTGATTATTGTGGTTTAGAAATTCAGGTGGTATTTTAGAAGTGAAATGCATTTGTTGTTATAAATAGCAATGTTTTTGTCAACTCTTAGTTATCCTAAATGAAATGTCTGTGTATGAAATGTTTCGCTCATATATACCAAATACTTCCTGAGATCAATCTCTCTCATCACATATTTGCAAAGCATCTCTGTTAAATATCACTGTGCTGGTCTAATTCATAGAGATGTCTGTGCACATGTTATGTGCAGTGCACAAGTACTTACAGATACAGGAATTTGCAGCTTGGCTGATCAGAATTTCCATGTTTGTGCACATATATGCTGTAGAGAGTATTCCTCTAATAATTCCCATAATAATCAGTGTAATAATCAATGTAACATCAGTGTAATAATCAGGGCATCTGTGTGTATAGCATATAGATTCATGTGCCTTGTATATTCAGTGTAGCCATAACTTAATGTCTTGTTCAGAATGTATTCCAGCTTTCCACATGAGCTCTTCCAAACAATGCTAATTGTTTCAGAACCCAAACCACTGATGATAACTCTTTCAGGAATTGTCATGTTGTCTATAAATATTTAGAGACTGGATTGTATTTGCTGGTGTAGCCCCGTATTACAGACGAAGAGGTAGCATCTGCTGAAATTAAAAGTGGCCACATTTTCACTGTAGCTTAATTAAATGCCAAAATTTATCTACATTAACAACAAAGTGCTGAAATTTATTGATCAATTCACATGATATAAGTTGACAAATGGCCTAAGCCATTTCCATAATTTTCTACACGTGTTAAAATTTGTAATGAAAAAAAAGAATACTATATTAACAGGAGCTGGGAAATGAAAGGGGGTTTGGTGATGGAGAGAGTGCCCCGGGGCAGGAGCTGTGAGCTCCGTGCCCTGTCCAGCCGAGGCTGTTGAGCTGTGTACAGATGGGCCTTTGACAGTCCTACAGCTGTTCTCCTAATTGTCCATTAAGTGTTCTATTGATTCTCTGATTCAAAGTACATGTCTTTCAGGCCGAGCTATCGTGTGAAGTGGCAGACACATTCCTCCTAGAATGACAGAGCTGCTTGAAACCTAAAAATGTGGGCTGCCAGTTTCAATTGAGGATGCTGCTTTCAAAGGGGAAGGCTGGCTTAAAGGAGCTTTGTGAGAGCTGGGCAGATTGGAGTTTCTAAACTTTTAGCATCAATCAATTAAAGCAGCAGCAGCAGGAAAAGTTGGAATTCCTCGTTAAGCGTTACGGATTGCACTTGGCTGCTAAAGTGCTGCCTGAGGATCCCGCGGCGGGATAATAAGGATTAGATCTTGTTTAGCTGGATGCAGATTTTGCTCTCAGACCCCTGTGACATATGTAATGATATTCTCATTTGACTTGCAAGTTCACTCGTAGCATTTTTTTTAAAGGAAGATCATCTGCAATTCCAGCTCGTGCCAGTCAGGAGCCTGTTTAAAATCATCTCCCTGTAATCTGAAGAGTGAAAGATAAGATGCATATCTGTTGCAAGGACCATAAATCTTCAAAGAAACAAATAGCCACAGATAAAACTGTAAAAGTTATTTAGTTCTCTCCCGAAAGAGGTTTATTAATCTAAAATTTCCAGTCCATTGTGTCATGATTTGGTTATCACACTGTATCTCATTTCCTGCAATTGTATAAGCCTTGTGTATCAAGCACAGAGATGAGAGCTCATAGCTTAAGCCTGATCAGTTGTATTCAGATGTATCACCAGAGCCAGGGGAAAAAAAATTGAAATATAAAAAATAGCCACCTGAACAGAGACTTGGGCTGTGTGAGTTTTTGTTCAGATTTCCCCTTATTTTACTGAGATGTGTATGAAGTGGTTTTGTTATTAAATTTAAACTGATTTTTAAATGCCTGTTTGTCTTTTTAAGGCATAATTCCTGATAGAAAGAACACAAAGTGTTTATAGACTTACTGCTTGGGAACCATCTGCAGGAGTTGTGCACAAAATGGGCTTTTCCCATGTGCCACTAGTTCTATTTGCTTTGCTACTGTTCTGTTTAAAAATCCCAATCACTTAAAAGAGACAGGAAACTCTTTGCAATAAAGCTTAAAATAAGGACAATGATTTCTCTTCAAGAAGATTTTTATCCTTTATGGTGAATAAAACCCCACTGTCCTGTGAATGTTTAATGATGCTTTAATCACCTCTCCTTACATCCTTATCCACGTTGGTGTTTGCACCACATTTACCTCTTTATGCCTGATAACCTTTACCTCCAGGTCTTTATTGGTGGTGATTCCACAGCCAGATTCACCAACGTGGGGGCTAACAGATGACTTGGGCCCATCAATCAAATTAGTTACAGCCTTTTAATTTAAACAAGGAGCTTGCTGATTTGAACAGAATTAGATTTTTTTCCCCCTAACCTTAACCTATTTGTCTTTGGGACATCAAATTTACTACCATTGGCAATGTTTAAGCCTAAGAAGGAAGAGTGAAAACTCAGAGGGGGATTCCAAGAATACAAACCAAATTTCTCCTCATACATCAAAAGCAAACAAAGAAAAGAAAGGGGGGAAAAGAGGGAAATAAAAGGGGGAAAAAAAAGGAAAGAGATGGTATGCAAGAGGAGGCATTTGACATTTTATAAGCAGAGTTTCTAGCTCTATTCCATAAAACAGAATTAAAGCTGTAGTGTAGGAAGGTTTGGGATATGTTACCAGGCATTTCCCACTTTAGGAACGTAAGTTTTGGGTGCAAGGCACGAGGCAAACCCACTAAAAGCCTCTTGCACCAAGGGGACAGTAAACCACCCATTGGTTTTCACATCCAAAGAGGAAACTGAAGTCTCCATGACCTAATAAACCACATATTGATACCTGCAAAACACTTGGTATATCTGCTGTGATTCCAGTGCAGTGAATTACACCCTGAGCTAGTTTTTAAAAAAGATTTTTAGAAGCTTTCAGCTGTGGACTTTTGTCTTGTTGAATGAACTTCAGCTCCACTAAATTTTAAGTAAATTTGTGATGACTGAGCAATATACATTGGCTGAGCTGGAATCCAATAACCCACAGGACAAATTAATTTTCAACAAAAAGGGCAGAAACCTCAAGTGCCATGAGTATATGGAATCTCAGTCTATCTCTCTGGAGCCATTTTTGCAAATCACTACAGCTATTCATAATCTAAATCAGTCTCCTTTAGCAGCAGAAAGATCTTTTTTCATGACAAAACAGAAGATGACATTCATTAGTGCCTAACTTGCATAAGCTACCTTAAATTTATTGGTGCTCTTATACTTATCTGGGTAAGAATTCCTTTGTCTACAGCTATAGGAAAATTCCGGATGTACTACTTAAAAATATAAATTGTCACTTTTATCAGAACTTTTGGCAGTTTACTTTATTTTAGAAGTAAAACTGGTGGTTAAGGTTTTAAGACTTCCAATGGGCGTTGTTTGAATCACGGTTAATCTGCACCCAGGATGGCAATAGGGATCTAAGTGAGCAGTTGTACAAAAATCTGGAGAACTATCGCTGCCTGGAGCACCTGGTGCTAACTTTTCCCTCTGTTTAAGTACAACTTATGGCATGACAAAAGAATTCTATGACCTACATGTGGATTCAGGGTGGAAAACCAATCCCTTGACTAGTGCAGTTGCAGTATTGCTACAGAATTGTTTGGACAGTGTCTCCCTCGTCTCTCATGGATTGTTCTTACATGGAAGGTCATAGAATCATATTGTAGAATCCCAGAATGGTTTGGGTTGGAAAGACCTTAAAGCTTATCTCATTTCACCCCCTTGCCATGAGCAGGGACACCTTCCACTAGACTAGGTTTCTTCAAGGCCCATCCAACCTGGCTTTGAAGGTCTACGAGGTCATACCAATCCACCTGCAAACAGAATTGTTTGGAGCATGTTTCCCTTTTCTCCTCTGATGGATCATTTCTTGCCTGGAAGGTCATAGAATCATAGTATACATTCATAGGATCATTTGTGTTGGAAAGACCTCAAAGCCCATATAATTCCACCCCCTGCCATGGGCAGGGACACGTTCCAGTAGCCCAGGTTGCTCCAAGCCCCATCCCGTCTGGCCTAGAAGGTCTAGCAGGCCATACCAATCCACTTACAAACATCACATATCCTACAGCAACTGCAGCCTCTGATTATTGTAAAAATGCACTTTCAAGTCAGTATATAGGAAATAAAATATAAATGGATTTGCTTTAATGTGATGCAAGTGAATACTGGTCTTCATCCACCTGTTTTATAAACTCCATTTCCTGTCTTGGGTACAGACTGTTAATTCTTAAATGCCTTTAGCTTGATGTCTCCTACTTGGGATACAACTGCGGGAAGTATTGTGACCTAAAGATTGACATACATGTCATTTGTGCAACTGCTCTTTATTTCTTCATGCAGAAACCAGTAGAATGAGCATCTGTGGCAGCATTTGTTACAGCCTGGATAGAGCTAAATGATCGCAGAGTCACTCTTGCCTCAAAACATATGAATGTGATTTCAATTATAGTTTGTTTTATAGGGTGAAAGTGGACAGGGATGTTCCAATGACAAATGAGAGAGATAAAATAATGAGAATGGCAGTGGCTGTGCCTGTTCCCTCTTTGGTGGAATGACTTCCTGTGGTAGGTCCCACACTGTCAGCAGGAGGTGGTAAATCTACGGCAGATATTTAGGCTGCAGAAGGTGAAGAGGTGATCTCAGTCACAGCTGCTGTGACAAAGCTCTAAGGAGTAGGTGCTGAACTGTCAAAGATCTGTTGTGGTGGTCAAAATGTTGTCTGGATTCTTCTTCTAGTTCTCAGTTTATGTTGCTGAGAACAACCCTGGAAAGTAACTCCTGAACTGCTTCTAGCCCAAGGCAACGGAAGAAAACAGTTTCCAGTGCTGCAGAGACTGCACTGATTCTTATTTCTCCCAAAGTGTTTTGGCTCTAGTGAAGGTAATGGGTACATGAGACTAGTACTTACCTACAGAGAACATGTCAGAATTGACATTTTCTTCCCATGTCCATTTGTTTCAAAAGTCAGACTAAAAGAAACAAATAACATTATCCAAGACTAATAATATCTACTGTATTCATTTAACAAACACAGATCCTGTCTCAGGTTTAGGGCTGGAAATAACAGAGATTTTATGATGTAGATGGTAAAATTCTTATAAGCTGTTTTGCACATTTTTTCCCTCAAAATTTGAGTAAAAGTTTGGGTGAGCTCTTATTTTGGGCCATGCTTCTTTGGAGGAAAGGCAGCTGCGTAACTCTTGTTTTATCCCCTCTGTGCTGTTCCTGGCTCTGCCTCAGTGGATGACCTTGGTTAGTCATTTCCTTTCTCTAAAGCGGCAATTGGGCTGTTTACTCCCTTCCCATAGGTGCTTGGAAGCTTAATTAATATCTGCTTTGAGATCCTCAAAAGGTGCTAAAGTGTTACTATATACTAAAACCAATCTTTGTAGCTCCAAACATTGAAGAGGAAAGGGAAGGCGCTGTAGGAAGCATCCAGGGTGACTGCATGATGTACTGACTGTTCCTGAGAGCAGACACCTTTCTGCAGTGACTGTTCTCTAGGACTCTCATCTCCACACAACAGTTTTGCCATCCAAGCTCCAAACTCTACGAAATGATTCTCCTCCAGCCTATTTTCTTCAGGAAACAGAGGAGCACCACTTGCAGTGGAAGAGAAACATCACTTTATGGGAAGGTTCACAACTTGCCTCACGAGATCTGAACATGCCACAGAAATCCTGTTGCAGGAGCTTCCCTGGTGCTCCTGTACACCTCAAATGTGTAATCTGCAGCGTTTTACCAAGCCATGTGATTTATGAAATATGGATGGCTATGCACTGATGCCTCAGCACAGCCTGGCTACGCTCTGTGCTTCCCTCACCTGAAGAATGTGGATGACACTCATGGTTAGTCAAGAGAAGCTGCCAAGCATCCTCTGATATATAGTAGAGAGATTGCAGCACGCAGAACTTGTGAGAAGAACAAAATCAAGTTCTTAGCCTCCAGGCATCCCCATGTATCTCAAATCAACCTTCAAAGGAAGTTATTACACTGGAGTGAGAGCAGATCAAATCAGACTGTAATGTTTGCTTATTATTGTCAGTTTTTAAACTGCAACCTCTGCTATCACTGAACAATTTGTCCTCCCTTTTGAAGCTGATTGAGAGCAGAACAAAATGGCTCAATTATAAAGTTACCATAGCTGGATCTCCTTAAAAGTGAGCCTAACTTAATTTCAGCTCTGTCTGCTTATGAGGAAATCTCTGCTGTAATTTGGCAATCTTCTCAGGATGGTCCTGAGGGGGTGGCATAAATAAGAAGGCAATTCACTTCCATCAGGCTTCTGGGTTTGCAGCTTAAGCTGATGGTATTGAAATGAAGGTGAGATTTGTTTAAACCTCTTACGGAGTGAAACAGCCATTTCCAGCTGCTGCCATATCTCAGCCTGGAGTGGCAGCAGGGAGGGGATGGAGGTGAGGAGCAGGTGGGATGAGATGATCCACACAAAAATTCAGCGAGTTCTCATGGAGAATGGAACGGCTCTTGAGAACTGAAATCAGAGTGATTTGAACTGCCCTCTTCAAAGCATATAAAAATCATATGCTTTAAAAGAAACAGAGAGAAAGAAAGCTCTAAGGCTGGAGGTGCGACCCTGCAAACTGTTTTGCACAGAAAGCTGTTGGGAACGCCACGCACAGCCACAGATCATAGAATTATGGAATGGTTTGCGTTGGACGGACCTTAAAGCTCATCTTGTTCCACCCCCTGCCATGGACAGGGACATCTCCCACTAGCCCAGGTTGCTCTAAGCCCCATCCAGCCTGGCCTGGAACACTCCCAGGGATGGAGCAGCCACAGCTGCTGTGGGCAACCTGTTCCAGTGCCTCAGCACCCTCACAGGGAACAATTCCTTCCCAATATCCCATCTATCCCTGCCCTCTGGCAGCGGGAAGCCATTCCCAATTGTCCTGTCACTCCAGGCCTTTGTCCAAAGTCCCTCTCCATCTTTCTTGTAGGCTCCTTCAGGTACTGGAAGGCACAGTTCAGGATCATTGTCGCCTTCCTGAGGGTAATAGGAAGGAGCTGCCACTGACTAGTAGCCCTTTGGGTGCTCAGCAGTGTTGCTTCTAGCAGCCAAGATGCCCAGGTGAGATTCCTGATAGGAATTACACAGACACATGCAACTGTTGGAGAGCACCCACTGCAAGGGATGCCCTAAGAGCCTGACTTTTAGCCACCACATTGTGCTTGCCATATAACTGTGACAGCCTTCAGACAGCCAAGGCAGCCCACACTGCCCACCCACTCTCTATTTCCAAAAGATTTGGGCTAGTGACTCAAACATTAGTTCAAAATTGAATAAAAGCATTAATAAAAAAATTAAAAATTAATCAAAGCATTAATAAAAGAAAGTTGTATCATCTCCAACACTGATGTTAACCTACAACAGAGCTCAAGTATTTCCCAAACATGAAATACTCCAAATACTGCAGCAGGAAAAGAAGAATTTAGCTCCTTCTCTTTAGGATTTTAGGAGGGTGCTTGGTAGAGAGCCATAATTGTTAGAGTGTTGTTTCTGTTCTCTCTGTGCTGTTTGGGCCTTTCCCTTCTCTTTCTCTCTGCTCCAGATGATCTCTTTCTCTCCCATTTTTTCCTCAGACTTTTCAAAGCCTTCAGAATCAGGGTCTGAATATTATGAATTCAAACAAACAAACAAACAAACAAACCACCACATACACCAAGCCCTGAAAATCCAGTGTTTAGGTTCCTCTGTACTGCATCTCACCAGAATCACCCATGAACAACTGCAGCTTGGTTCTGGGCTTGGCTCAATCTTGTCAGTTTAAAGTAAAAGCGAAGCCATAACAAATTTTCTCTGGGTCATTTTCCTAAGTAACATGGAGATAAGAATACAAAGCCTGGGGTAAGCACATACACACAAAAATAAGACAATATCCAACTAGATATTCAGAGGAAAGTTTTGGCAAGAATTATTTCGTGACCCAGTCTGGGTGTTACCTCTTCCTAAATTTACTTTAGCTTTTTCACACTGCCCCATCAGAGCATCCAGACGTTGACATTAGGTGTAAAACAAACCTTTGAGGTGAGGTGAGCTTTAGCAAAAGGCTAACTAATCCCTCTGACTTGTGCCCAGGGTGAACGTGCCCATTTCCTTACACTTCACAAGTGGTGAATGAGAGCTCTGATTAAACATGATCCAAAAAGAGCTTGCAAGTAGCACTGTTTACTAACATTTCAATTTCTATGCCTCATTTATTAGACTTAGAATAAAAAGGTTAGAGGGGTGTTTGGGATTGTCTTTAACCTTGATGATATTTCCACTGAAGCAGCATAATGGCTCTTAATTGCTTAAGTGAAGAGAACATGTTGACATGTCCTTCTTTGTGCTTAAAGCTCTGTGCCTAAACCATTATGCTAATTCAAGCATTATATACACCAAAGTATTTATGGGACTGACACAAGTGATGTTGCAGGTAAAGGGCTGTGAAATGGTCTGTAAACAGAGAGAATTGATTCTGGGCCCAAAGCAATGCTGTTAAAGTCACAGACATTGAACAGCCAGCCCTACAATTTCTATCCAGATTGTCACACTGGGTCAGGCAGTGTCAGCAGGGCTGTCATTAGAGATCAGATGGGTGGCTTTAATAATATGTAAACCAACCACAGAAGCCCAAATTAACGTGGAAGTAATACAGACTTGACTCTGCTTTTTTTTTTTTTAAATTTTTTTCCTGTGTGCAGCAGTTTTTGGTCACAGAATGCTCAGCTGGAGCATTTGCTAAAACATTTAGGTGTTTCAAAAAAGGGAGAGAAGAATGAAGAATATCAGCAGCGTGACTTGGTCCTGCTTTTTTCCTAGTCAAGAGCAGCATTGCCATTTGAAGAAATCACAAAGAATATGTACATCTGTTCAAAAATAGTCCCATTAAGGGGTTTATTTGCTTATCCAGCATATGAATTGGGTTGATTATCAGTAGTTTCCTCCTTGGGTCTAAGGCTAACAGTGAGATTGTACATGCTGCTGAAATAATGTATTATCTTGCTTGTTTTGTTACTCATAACCCATAGTTTTTGGCACTGAGCAGGATTTGGAATATCTAATTTCTTTTAAATCCTGCGTCTAATATATTGTTTGCATTTCACTAATTTTAGGCAGCTAAAGGAGACTGATCGGCTCTGCCATTATTTCTGCTTATTTCTGGCTCTGGATTACTAGGACTGACACTTCTCTGTTTAGTTTGAAAGTGATGCAGAACAATGTCTCAGTCTCTGTATCTTTCTTGTACACTCAGAGCAGACATTTCACTCGTTCTCATTTTTTAAATGCTCATATCACTCATCCTGGACCTCAAATGTAAACCTCAGAGGGAAGTCCTATATTCATAGTATTCTGCAAAGGATTATCCTACTTTGGTGATTAGTTAAATGTCAAAATAATTTAAATAACTGCAGAGTAACAGATTTGATACCAACTCTTTCACAAAAGGAAAAATAGGAATGTTTACCTTGAATTCACTCCAGGGTTCTTTGAAGCTGATCCTTCAATGAGAAAGAAATTTGAAATTCAAGAGCTGAATATAGCTGAAAATATAGATAAAAATCTAGAAAAGATATGGAATAGTTGCACCTATTTCTTCCTAGCAGAACAACTCTGTGTTTTCCAGCAAAGCACATATTGGTCATGCATCAGCATTTTCTCTCTTTTCCACTCTGGGATATTTTTGATTTAATGTCATTTTAGAAATCGCTGCATTGCTAAAAAAAATTACACTGCAACAACATTACCTGACCATGCTGCTCGCAAAGGTTTGGGAGTGATGCATCTGAGATGGGAGAGATCCTTGGAGATTCATGGCGTTCTGACATTTCTGGGATCAAATATATAATAGCATAACAAAATGTTTGATGAGTGTGAAGAGATGTGTGTTTTAGCTTAGCTGTTGTAATAGCAGAAGGTGTTGGGGCCATTTAACCCCAGGAATTCCCCTCAGTTGGGAAGTGTGTAATTCTGCAATATTCAGAAGAGTCAAATAAAGGGATGAAGGACCTGCAATAACTGGAGGGAAGGGTAGTTACATTAAGAGGCTGAAATAGGATGCAGGACCCAAAGTGGTATCAAAGATTGCCTTTGTGAATTTGAGCAAGACACTTAATCTAAATCTCACTTTTCAATCTGTAAAATGAGACTGACAGTATTTCCTCTCCTATTGAGATGCCTGGACAGACAGGGATCATCCAGCTCCTCATCCCTCCTCTTCCTACCATTCAACTCTACATGGCTCTTAGCTACCTCTCGCAAATATATATGTATCACCCAAAAGATCCAGTTTGGAAAATGGGTTTCCAAAATATGACAGAGGACATTTTTGTCTGTGTTTATACTAAATGGCAGCATGGTCATTCCTTTGGAAATGCTGTTCGGCTCTTTAAGATTTATGTGTTCACTGAGTGGTCACTATCAGCTTGAAAAATGATATGTATTATCTTCAAAAGCAAATTTCTTGCCCGGTATGATCAACAGCCCTTGAACTGTGAAAATTGTACCAGGCTAAAATATGTTGCAACATTTCTTTAAGTTTCTTACTTTCTGGTTTGCTCTCACCTTGGGAAATGAAAACAGAATAGTCTGACTCACATTCACTTCTCAACATTTTAAATTTCCAGGAGTTTCAGCTTTTCTTGCCTGTGTAAGTTGTCAAATGGGGAAATGCAGAGCCCTGTAAAGCAAAACAATGTAAAGTGGAGCAGGTCTTTAAAAAGAAATTACTTCAGGTCAGTTGTTTGAAGCAATAACATAATTTTCTGATGTTATAATAACCCATACTATGGTAACATGCAACGTGACAAATCAGTAAGGTCTTCAGTTCCCATTTTTAATTGTACTGTGGTTGAAGGTCACAGTCCTGTGGCAATGCAGAATTCCCAGATGCTGAGAATGATATTCACTGAGCTTTGGGAGGCTCAGGTCCATCCACTGTCCCACTAGATTTTACTTCCAGAGTGAATCGCTTCGAGGGAAATGCTTTGATCCAGGACATGAATGAAACACAGTTGATAAACTAGGGGAAAATTGACTGTTTGCAAAACCTTCTCCAAACTGATGTGTGAATTCACCTCCTTGAAGGAGAACTCAGGAGCAATGTGGTCTGGGAAGAGCAGTACCTCCAGCATTCCCTGGTACTGCCATTGATGGATGTGTTTCAATCAAGTGGCATCATTGTGCAGACAAAACCAGGTATTCCCACACAGGTTCTGCCTCAGAGGGCTGAGTGTCCCCAGGGCCCCCACACTCCAGCACCTCACCCCATTAACTCAGTCTCCAAGAACAGCTTTCTCCAGCCCTGGACGGTCACGCTCCACCATCAATCAGTTGGCAAAACCGGAGAGGATTTATGGCTGGTGTCCACAGCAGTCACCAGGACAGTCCCCCAGAACCCCTGTGACCTGGGGAGAAGCCAACCCCACTCAGCCCCACGTCTCCACAAGATTTTGGATCTGCACCTGTGTTGGGGTATCTCTGGTTCCTCTGTGCCCAAGAGGTGAGGATGAAGTGTGACAGCTCAGGCCTCAGGGAATACAGAGCTTGTGATTTGTTGATACACATATATTTTTGGTTAAAACGATTTGTGACGAGACTATTAAAACATTCCAGAGTGCCTAGCAGCAGGATGCTGGAGGGACTGAGAGCCAGGTGGCAAACTCACTGTCACTGCAGCTGAGGTGGCTGCAGAAACCCAGCTCTCCAGAACCCTAAAAACAACCACAGTGTCCCCAAACGCTGCTGTTGGCCCTAGCCTAGAGGAGACACTGCTTGGATTGCAGTGTTAAACTTCCATGTTTCACTTCGCTGTGGATGGATGTGAAGGCTCAGGTGATAATTAATCCTCTTTGCAGGCAGACTATACTCCATGTGCTTGGCCTGGAATATGAAAGCAGTGCTTTCCATTCCTGCCAGGGAAAGGAGGACCTTCAAAATGACACGTCTTTGCCCGTTCCTTGAGCTCATTGCAGTGTTGCAAGGGCTTAGCTGTGTGCTGAGAGACTCTGGAAATCAGATGTTCTCCAGGCACTGCACATGTAACAAAGAGCTTGTAGGGGAACTGGACTTGGGGTTTATTGTGATTCCTGCTCCCTTTTTTCCCCCCAGTTTTACC
>NW_008676018.1:49614-53939 GCF_000695815.1 Acanthisitta chloris
ATGTTCTGGCATTCCCACAAAAGCCCATCTAAAGTTGGTTGAGTTACAAGCTTTTTGGAAAAAAATAATCAGTCTACACAAGCTCAGGAGGCATTTAAATCTCTCTAAATTTCATGAAGATTCCACTTATGCTGGGCAGAGATCCAGCTTGGATGCTCCATGGTTGCTACTCTGAAAGCTTCAGGTAGTGCCAGGTCCAGAGACTCAGCTGGAAAACCCAGCAGGGAAGAGATTGATCCTCACACCTCCAGGAGCTGACCCTGCCCCTCTTCAATGGACTGGGGAGGGGATGGAAAGTGCTTAATTTGCTGGCATGGGGAATAAGAGATGGATGATTGGAGAGTGAGGTTTGCTCCAAGAACAGACTGAAGTAGGGTAAAATGGATCAAATCTGGGAATAGTGTGAGTCACCAATTTCACAACTACTAATGTGCCATGTAATCCCTTTCCTCATGCTCTGCCTGAGTCAGAAAAGTCTGACCCACTGGAAGAAACCTTTCCCTAGATCTTGAAATAAAATCTGAGATGTCTGTCCTGTCATCTGCTTGCTGCAAGGAAATATTCTGTGAAGAAAAACATGCAAGTCCATGTGCATCCTGGCAGTTTTCTGTTCATAGAATTCCGGACTGGTTTGGGTTGGAAGAACCTTCAATCTCATCTAGTGCCACCCCCTGCCATGGGCAGGGACACCTTCCACTAGCCCAGGTTGCTCCAAGCCCCATCCAACCTGGCCTGGAAACCTTACTATATTTTTTCTGTTTGCTTTTTGTGGTGGACTTCAGGATTTCATCCTGATGATCCACACAGCCATGAGTAGGACACCACTGAGTTTGTGTCATTTTGTTGTCTTTAAGAGAAAAAAAAACCACCAAGAAAGCCCATGAGTGCTTCTGAAAAGACAAAACCCTGAATGAATAAAACATTAATCAGGGTACATATTAAAGAATCCTGAAGGAAAGGAGTCAAGTCACCTCCAGAGCAAGTTAAATCTCTGCATTGCCTCAGGCAGGCATCCTACAGAAACCCACACTGAGGGGATGAGATAACAGGGACTGAAAAAGGCACAAGTGAGTTTAACTAGCATAGCCCAGAAAGCTTCAATACCTTTTTTTCTAACTTAAATGTGTTTCATTAAGCAACTTTAATAATGGACTTTCAGTATACTCCATACACATGAACGTATTTCACATCTAAGGGCTACAATATAATTAACATACAATTAACACTAGCAGGGCTTTCTGTATGAACTTCATCTGGTCAACTATGGTACATCAGGTATGGCTAATGGTATAAAAATACGACTTCCTGCTTATACCACCCCAGTGCTAGAAAACTGTTTATTATTATTTTTCTATCACATCAGCCCACAAGCAAATTCTGGGCTTCAAAGGTACAGAAATGCCCTTGTAAGATATCAGGGCTCTGTGCCTTAAAGAACTGAGAGAAAGCCAAGAGCAGTGTTTGAGGTTATGTTTGATGAAGAGGAAATGGCCTCAAGTTGCACCAGGGGACATTTAGATTGGATATTAGGGAAAATTCCTTCCTGGAAAGGGGTCTCCAGCCCTGGCACAGCTGCCCAGGGCAGAGGTGGAACCACCATCCCTGAAGGGACTTAACAGCCATGTGGATGTGGCACTTGGGGACATGGTTAGTGGTGGCCTTAGCAGTGCTGGGAGAACAGTTGGGAATGGTGATCTTAAAAGTCTTTTCCAACCTAACAATTCTATGATTCTATGGTCCTATGACACATTTTCTGGGGAGCCTCATCCTGCGACTGAAATGATAGCTGGTACGGCTGAGGAATCCCACTAAGTCAACAATGGCTGCATGGATGCAAAATCCTGCTCACCTGGATCTGATTGCTGGATCAGCTGGGCAGAAGGTTACAAACTACAGGCCTTCAGGAGAGCTGCTCTGGATTCCTTGGTGCTTCCAGCTTGTAATGCAGCAAAATCTTCCTGGAGTGCCCAAAGCACAGAGGAGAAAATCTGGGGGATAGCAGTATGTGTCACCCATTTCCCCTCCTAAGGTTGAAAGAAAAATATTTAAGCTACTGAAATAAAAATATGGATGGTCATTAAAATTTGTGGAGTATGTATTTGTTCCCCATAAAAAAAGTCTGAGCTAGAATTGGACATTGCAAAGCTGCTCCATAAAGAAAATTGCTTCTTCTCTTGGCACTCAGCAGTTTTCTTTGTGGAACTTTTCCATCAGAGCTTTGAAGTGCAGTATTTCAAATTCCCATTCCCTCCTGTTTCCCTCCAAGCAACTGAATGCTGGCTGGGGTTCATGCCCTGGGAGAAAGTTGGGTAAGGACCTTCAGGCATTGTCTGAGGGCTTTTAGGAGCAGCACTAAGGGAAACCTCAAGGAAGATTTGATAAATCAGTCTGCCACACATTCAGTCCCAGTTCTTTCCAGACTGCTCTGCCTGCTCCTTGAACAGTCCTGCTTGGAGCAGACTCTCCATGACTTCAGAGGAGTCCACCTCATCCTGTTTTCTATTCAGGATTGGAATAAACAAAGCCAGAATGTTCAGACCCAAAACTACAAAGGCATCATAGTGTTCTAATTACTGCATATGATATTTTGGACTTGATGATCTTGGAGGTCTCCTCCAACCTTGATGAGTCTATGATTCTATGACTTGATGCCTTGCTCTGTCCCTGCACAGCTTTACTTTAGTCCTCTAGGTACCCACACAATGTGAGGGAGTGCTCAGTGTCTCAGGGGGTCAAAGCCTCCATCTCCACGTAGAAGAAGTTCTGTGCATTCCTAGGAAAACAGAAATGCCTTCAGGTTTAGACATTTCAGACATCAAAAATAGGTGACAGAGGAACCACAATTGGATCCAATTGCTTGCATCACCATTTTGGTGCTACAAAAACACTTGATGGATTCTCCCTGGACCCTGAATGACTTTTATTCCCATAGAACCTTACTAACTTCGGAAAATTTTGACCTTCTTCCTCTTCCCTCTGCCCATCTGTGGCACATGCCCTGGCACAAGGAGTGAAAGAGAGCCCTTCATTAAGCCAAGCAGTGTTTTGCCCCTCCTGACCCTCCAGTCCTGGCAGCCCAAGGGATCTGTGCTCCCTTGACTTGTCTTTTCCCAGCCACTGCCTTCAATCCCAGCACCTCCATCTCCATCTGATGTGACCACATCAGGGCTGTTTATCTTGGTAAGACAACTAATTTCCCTTGTCTGGTAGATCAGAAGTGCCAGTTGGGATCTCAGTGACCCCTATATAAATCCAGATTACACTGATTTTTAGAAGTAGAAGGAGCATTTGACCTGAAATTTTTAGGGGTTTCAGGTTTGTTGCCTAAATCACTGTGTGGCTAATTTATATCACAGTCTATAGGCACTTGTATTGTGGGTCTGTGTGTGGTTTGAGCAAATATTGCCCTTACTAGCACTTAGTAGTACAGAAGGAATACTTCTCTGGGTGTGAAAACTAGAAATTGGAAAGAAGAAAACCACAGTTGGGTTAGGTCATTGTTTGGTTTCTTTCAGTTCTCTAGAAATCACAGTGAACTGCAGCAGACAGAGCTGATGACAACAGCTGTCAGCCTGTGTCATACCTTTTTGAACCCTGATACAAGCAAATGCCAGTAATTCCTGTAAAACCTGGAAATAAAAGCTGAATATGCTTTGGCCAGAGCTCAGCAGCTGCATGGTGTTTATTAAGCCTCCAAAAGTACTGAGCAATTATTTGTTAAAATGCTTGATGTCCATTTTATAAATCAGTGGTTAAAATTCTCCAACAAGATAAGGAAATAAATACCATTCAATTTTTGGAAAGAGAAGCATTAACTGTCTTGGAAAATAGTGGAGGTCAGGTCTGGATTAATGGGCTTCAGCCTCAAATTCAGCCACACTTACATATCTCAACATAAAGCAGCACTAACCCTGATAATTTCAATATTTGTTATTACAAGTATGTCTTTAAATGGTATCTTTGTTGTGTTTGTACTCTCTGATTTCTCCTGGAGTAGGCAGATACAATTAACAATTACCACACTTTGCCACAACAAACAATCCAGTTCTAACTAGTGGAAAACAAAGCTGAGGAGTGAGAAAACAAAACGAGGACTCTGTTGTTATGGTGATGGTGACATTTCTGTCTGCTGTCCCTGTTAGCAGATTGATGCACAGATGTTACCCAGGCCAGGCACAAATGCTGATGCTTGGCCCATGGTGATGCTGTACAAACCAAGAAGCATTTTCCATCTCTTTAGCAGTGTCAGTACACCTGGTCTTATCACTCAAATCATTGTTTTAGCCCAACCAGGACTGTCAGCCACTCATCTCTGTTTGAATCCA
>NW_008676018.1:53958-65800 GCF_000695815.1 Acanthisitta chloris
GCTGGAGTTCTTTGTGGTTCTGACCAATCACATTTGCAAAGATGCATCCAATACCCTGAAACATAAGAATTCATTCTGATGGAACTTACTCCTGGCATCCACTATGGTGCATCCTACAATATCATAGAATCATAGAATTTTAGGGGTTGGAATGGAGCTTAGACATCATCCAGTCCCACCCCCTGCCCTGGGCAGGGACACCTCCCACCAGAACAGGTTCTGACCAATCACATTTGCAAAGATGCATCCAATACCCTGAAACATAAGAATTCATTCTGATGGAACTTACTCCTGGCATCCACTATGGTGCATCCTACAATATCATAGAATCATAGAATTTTAGGGGTTGGAATGGAGCTTAGACATCATCCAGTCCCACCCCCTGCCCTGGGCAGGGACACCTCCCACCAGAACAGGTTGCTCAAGGCTTTATCCAACCTGGCTGTGAACACTGCCAGGGCTGGGGCAGCCACAGCCTCCCTGGGCAACTTGTACCTGTGTCTTACCACCTTCCTTCTTCTCCCTTCCTCTTCACTTGACATCTTCTGTGTGGACCCAACAAAGAGTCTAAGTGGAAGAGCAGTACAATGAGGCAACAAGTCACTTGTTCATGTTCAGTTCCTTAAAAGGACAGGAGCAGATCAGGACTGGCTTTATAGCTGCTGTGGATTAATATTTAAGCATACATCCCTCCTTTCAGCCTGTCATACTGTCATCTGCATCACTGTCCTCCATCAAAACCCTCTTTAAAGCTTGCTGAAACAGTTGACACTTCCACTCAATCAGGGCCGTGCTAGGCTGGATGAGCTGTCTGCAGGATTCCACCCCAGGCTGAAGGGCTGGACACTGCTGCAGAGATGTCCTTTCTGCTCTGGGGCTGCTGGAATGTCTGTGCAGCCAACACAGAGCAGCTCAAATGTGGTATGTGGACAATTCAAGCAGGAGGGTGAGCACCTGAGAAGACATTTGTGGGGTTCTCTAGATGCTTACCCAGGTTTGTCAGCATTTTGTTGTCTTTTGCTCCTCTAGCTGGGTCCAAAGCACCATCTGCATGGTGTGACACTCATCACTGAGAGTCCTAGGTTTGCTTGTGGTTCAGGCTGTGCAATTCCAAACATAGATGTGTCACAACTGGAAAAGCCTTCTCTGGTGATCCCTGGCAGATGCCAGAGAGCCAGAGAGAAAATGATCTTGTGTGGAAGTGAGTCCCTCCTATTCCACTCCTGGAGTTGTATTCAGCCATAGGAATTTGCCTGTTGGATCTACAAGAGAGAGGGAGACTATGAAACACCTTGGTTAGCTTCTGGAAGCTCCTCACTATGGACTCTCAGGATCTGTCAGAGCATGGAGAAAAACCAACCCAGTCACTTGCTAGATATCAGCTCCTGATACAAAGGGTCTGAACATGTGTGTGTGAGAGGGAGAGAGAGTGAAAGCTGACAGTCCAAGTATGATGTAATTGAGGCATTTTGGTACAGCAAAATGGAACAGAATTACTTTTCCTATTATCTTCCAAAAGTTATTGAAAATGATATGAAATATATTTTGTAGGGGGAAAAAAAGTCAAGGGTTTTTTTTAAAATGCAATTTCTTTGGCAGTTTATTCATTCACCCTCTCTCAGGTTGTGAAGGCTTTCTATTATGAAACATTCTGTAGAAAAAAAAAGGAACAAAAAAAAGTATACTACTTCTTTAAAATATATTGCAAGAATCCTCATTTCCAGATTTTTATTGCAGCACTAGCTGGTATTCTTGCATGCAGTTTTGTAATTTATTCTGAACATTCCACTTAAACCTTTTTTCAATAGCATGATTTTATTAGAGTCAGCTCACTGGACTTTCCCAAAAAGGTATTTAAGATCAAATAAAACCAGTGCTTGGAAAAATATCATTACAATATGAAAGCAGTTACAAAAACATTAGTACTGCAAAGTTTTATTTCAAATGGCTGAGCCTGCTGTACCCCAGGTTATTGCACTTCTACTTCCTCAGACACACTCACTGGAAAAATGGGAAAAACTGTCATCTTAGCAGTTTTTCCCTGTTTCTCAACAAAACCACCCAATTTATAGGGAGGCAGCAGGATTTTTTCAGCACCACCGTTAATAGGAACAGCAAACCATCCTTTGTTCCTGCGTTCCTGGGCTCTGCAGAGGATTGTTCTCCTCGTGCCTTGGCAAGTGGTCAGCTCCAGGGAGCTCAGTGATTCCCTGGAGTGAACGGATCTGGATAAAACAGTGATGCGGAGTGTATGGCAAATCTGCTGCTACAGCCTGAAAAGGTTGGTTTAAGACATAAGTGCAGGCTTAACTTTATCTGTACTTCACACCAAGCACCCTCTGAGCTCTCCCTGCTGATGCTGCACAGCAGAGACACTGCTGCCTGCTGTGCCCACTGCTCCCAGTACCACCAGCACCACTCCCAGCTGGGACTGCAGCAAAGCTCAGTCCTGCAGTGCTCAGGTCTTGGCTGTTTGCTGATGAAGCCATGGCTGAGCCAGGCAGGATCCTGACTGTCCCTTGCTTCCCAAAGAACCAAGTCCAGACCTCCATGACACAGCTGGAAAATGCTCCCAGAGCTGTATCTCCTCAGTTAGGGCAAATGTTTTCCTTCTTCAGTTGTTATTTTTATGATAGAGTCACAGAATGGCTTGGATTGGAAAGGACCTTAGAGCTCATCTCATTCCAGCCCCTGCCATGGGCAGGGACACCTTCCACTAGCCCAGAAAGAGATCAGAAAGGAGACAATTGACAACTGCTGCTGCTGCTGGACCTGCAGTTCAACCTGAACCCTGTTTGGTATTTTAAAAGAGGTGTTTTTGGGGGTGTTTCTGCCTCTAACTTCCCTTTAGAAATTGATATTGGTCAATAGGGAAAAAGATCCTTAAACTAAATTAAAAATCAACTAAATTAAAATCTAATCTACAGTACAAATGGCAATGAAGAAATAAAATAAAGCAAATCTTACTTGCTGTATCAGATCCTATGATGCAGTATTTTATTTGCTGTTCTTTGTATTTGAATGCTTATCTTTATTTCATGGGGTAAATCTGAGGGGAAAGCAGCCATTTGAGTAGTGCCCCTTTTCCCAACCCTGTTTCTAGGCTATTTTCCCTCAAGCAACATGACGAGAAAAGCAGCATCAACATACTTAAGTCTGAAGATTCTGTGCCATGTCTGGACTTTTAAATCCTCTTTTAAAATCACAAGTTACTGTTCATATTACTTTTCTAAGTAGAAATATGCTTAAAAAGTAAAGTCTTTATTGCTTCTTAAAAGGCATAGTGCTCTGTGATAAATTCTCATATTTTGACTGTTAATATGTTTGAATGAAAATTATTTATACATTTTGGTGAGGTTGAATGGTTTTCATTTGATTGCTGCCTCTGGAAATGAAAGCAGAGTAGCAGGAAATTTACATGTCATGCTGTGATGTATATCCAGATTATGAGATGATTGTGCAGCAGATGAACACCAAGTAAAATCATTTGCATCAAACTGTGACAACTGCAATTCCTGACAAGGCCTCTTAGTTTTTTGGGCTATTATCATTGTACAAGAATATAATCTATTGACAGCAGGGCTGTTTAATACATTTAAAGGCAGACAGTGGAAGAAATCTTAACTGTTTTCATTCACCACTGCACAAGGGTGCAGCTCAAAAGTGAATTGTATTTAAAAATATGCACGTATGATGATAAGATGCATGACATTCATCAACCTGTTTAGTCATGGTTAAGCTGCCATGGTGAGGATCCAATATTACTGCCATATGTGGTCTGAAATAGAGACGTGAGACTGGGAATTATATTATTGCCCAGCAGAAGTGAATAAACAGGGGAAGACATTCTTTCTTCATCTTTCTTCACCTCTCCTCTTGGATTAAATTCTGCCCCTTTGTACTTTTGTAGAAGTATCTTGTCTGAGCTGCAGCTAAACAAATTTAAACTTTTAAATTTAGTGGAGTTTTAGTCCCTTTTCTGCAGCAATTCTTGATTTTTTTTTCTGTGATAATAATAATGAAGAGTTGCCTTTGTAGGACTTCTGATATCACCTAGCTCTGGATCAGGATCCAAACAAACACTAATTCACTACATTTCCTATGTCATCTACAATCTTTAAAAATTATTGGGGTATTAAAAGAGATAATTAAGGCACAAACTATCTGGGGGTTTAAAAGCCCATATTTTGGTGCTTTTACAGAATGCTGCAATCCCCTCCAAGGTCCAGGGCAACCAAGTCCTGATCTAGTTGTTTTTTGGAGCATTTTGATGTGAAACATACTGTCCAACCAGCTCAGCACAGCAGTCAAAACGCAGCAGGGACAGCCCTGAGAGTGACTGCTTGTTGATTCAGCCTGTTTCTCACAGCCCTGCCCTGTGCCATGCCACCTACACAGATCAAGGCAGGGCTCACACCAGGATCTCCAGCAGCTCCATGTTGCCTCCATGGAGCTTCCATGGACAGCACTTACCTGGAGACATCCAAGTCCTCATTAGTGCACGGTTGGGTTAGAAAACAGCAAAGGATCAAGTACCCCTGAGTTCATTTTTCCCTCCAATTTTCACTTGTGTGATGCAACCTCAGTCACCTAAGCTAACTTTTTGTCAGTCCCCTCAAGATAAAAGGGGAAATATGGAGTGTTTCTTACGTCCCCAACCCCAGCAGGGTTGATTGATGTGCCAAAGGCATTTCAGGTGTGATACACAAGGTGTAGTTGCTCTCCAGCCACCTCAGTCCAGATTCACATTGGAAACCCATTCCTGCCTTCACTTGTACTTTCTGTGAAGTGATGTAGGCTCTGGAAATCCCAGTGGGATATTGTAAGCTGTGAAAATGGTGAGAAATAAAAACAAGACAATCAACAATGATGGAAATGTAGTTTTCTCTTTAGACTGAGAAAACCAGGATATATTCGTAATAATCTGTCCTGCCAACATGCAAATTCCGTTAAAATTGACACTTGTTTTGCTTCACCAAACCCTCCAAATATATGGAAATTTCCACCTCTGCTGTGCAGTGTTTAGAGTAATGATAAGAAGGGGTCATTTTCCTATGGACAGGAAGGTATATCAGTCCTGCTTCAATAAAAGGGGGAAAAAATATCTGACCAGGACAAGGAAATTTTACCTGTGTTCATTTTTGTGGTAGAGAAAAACATGCATAAATGGTTATGGGCAATTGTTATGGACAATTCCATAGCATGCTAAGGGGTTGGAATGGAGCTTAGGGATCATCCAGCCCCAACCCCCTGCCCTGGGCAGGGACACCTCCCACCAGAGCAGGTTGCTCAAGGCTTTAGCCAACCTGGCTTTGAACACTGCCAGGGTTGGGGCAGCCACAGCCTCCCTGGGCAACCTGTGCCAGTGTCTCACCACCCTCACAGGGAAAACTTCTGCCTAAGATCTAATCTAAATTCCCCTCTTTCAATTTCTCCCCATTGTTCCTTGTCCTGTCACTGCAGTTCCTAACCAAGAGTCCCTCTGCAGCTTCCCTGGAGCCCCTTCAGATGCTGGAAGGGACTATTAGGTCCTCTCACAACCTTCTCTTCTCCAGGCTGACTTCATCTAAGCTGAATTCATCTTACTGATTCATCTAAGACCCAAATTCAACCCTATGGGTCTGGAAGATCCCACACAGAGCATGGAAAACCTCTGGACTCAGAGTGGTTTACTTTTACCCCTAATACCTGAGTTATTACCCCAGTTGCCACAGGAGAAGAGGACATCCAACCAGTCCTGCCTTGTGATGACACTGGCATGGCCTGAGCATGGCAGAAGCTAAAACCCACAGCAAGGTTGGAGCTCTCCAGACCGTTTCCACCTCCTGGATGGAGGTTTCTGTGTGCAGCTTTATTCTGACATTGGAGAGGTTGCTGCCTCAGTAAGGCAACTAAGCACTAACCATTTGGGGGTCCTTCAAATGTCAGAGTAGTGCTAATATGAAATCAAACCTGTTTTTATTAGATCCTCCTGATCCACCAGAGAAAACCTCCAGATTAAAAAGTTATCAGGTTTATGATGTCGTCCTTTTTGGAGCTGAGGAGCAGCTGTTGCTACATAACAGCTCTGAGCATGATGAACATTTTGGGAGAAGGGGTAATTTTGAAATCCAAAAGAATGTAACTATTCTGGAAGCAAATCTGGCCACTAACTTCATTTGACATGTGTAATAGACTGTGAGAGTTTTTTGGGGACTGCACGATGCAAAGTAAAACGAAGCTGGTAATAAGCAACTTGGCATTTATTCTTTATGGAGGAATATTTGTTCCTCAAAGTCAGACTATGTGGAATATTAGCATTTGAATAAATTATTCAGCACTTTCTAGAGAAGGCAAGGGGGAAAAAAATCTTTGCAGCATTCTAACATGACAATCTACACGGGAGCAGGGGAGGAAGGCTGTCATTTTTTCTTCAATTACAAAAGGCAAATATTTATTATTTATAAGTATTCGCCTTGTATAGGCTTAAATGTTATTTATGAACCTGTTGCATAGTGATTTTCAATGTAACTCATTATTTTTAGCCTTAGGGTGTTGTAAAGGAGCATGGATATATTTAATGACACTCTGCTAGTCAGCGCAATTACACTGTAATCATTATGTAAAATGTGCTATTAATTAAACCAATTTCTAGTTAGAACATTCTCTTCTGCAGGGCTTAATCTTAATCTCTGGCAATCTTTCTCTCTGTTTTTCACCCATTAATTATATGATTACTTTTTAAGTTACATGTGATGAAATAGGTTTTTATTTTGAAGCTTAATATGCTCAATTATTTGTATTTATCAAGTCATTTGCCTGAATTATTGAAAAGGCTCTATTTGCCAAACAAGAAGGGAGAAAAAAAGAAACAGAAGATCAGGCAGTTATCTGGGAGTCAACAGTAGTTTGATGGTTGACAACTGCTTCTGATCTTCTCTTTAGATGTTCTAGGGCTGAATTTAATTTTCAGTTCAGAAAAATCTCTTCGGTCTTCTCTTTTTATCCTAATTACTACACAGAACTCTACATTTATTTTTAAATGCTTCATTTATACACAGATGCAAATCTCCACATTTTCCCCCAATGAACTCACTCTGTATTTTATTAAAGATTGTTATACTAACATATTTCTCAGTCTATACACAGTTGACATGAACACCAAGGAAATAATTATTATTAAGGCATTATGGTGTTCTTTTAGCTACAAATTAATACAGCTAACAATTGCATCTAAAAGTCTACTTCATTTTAGGAAAGGAAAAAATCACCTAGTTTTGAAGTCATACTTGCTCTGCTCTGCAATGACCCCTGGTGGAAAAAAAGACTTGAAAAGAGGAGGAATCATCTCTAAAGTCTAAATATTCCCTGGAAATTCAATATTTTGTTCTTGCCAAGCCTGATGGTTAGGGATTATGGACTACTATGGCTGAAAAGTCAATTTTTTTCTGAAGTCCCAAGGTTGTGGGAGGTCTTCAATTCAGGGTCTCCACATCAGAGACCCTTCCAAGCTCCTCCTCCTCACTGCACACAGCAGGTGTGGTTAGACCACCACCACCTCACCATGCTGCTGCACATGAAACCATCTCTCCTACTCAACCTTTGCTAAAGAACTCATAAGGAGTGTTGTGAATCTGAAATACTTGTTTAATGAACCCCAGAGCACTCCCTGGGTTTACACAGGTGTACCTGGGGGGAACAGGGCCCTACGTGGTGTCTGCGCTGCCTCATCTCATCCCCTTCTGCGAAGGTTGTCACCTGCATCAACAAACAAGAGGCAGATGGCCAAGAATCACATCATCATCAATCTAATCCACCCACTGCAGCCACCACCTACCCAATAACAGTTGTCACAGTGCTAAGAGGCACCCAGCAGGAGCTCAGGGCCCTGTTCCCAAGGGACTAACATCCTCTGTGCTCTGGATTTAATCAGAGAAGTGAAAAACTCTGGGAAATGTGTTCCCCAGCCAGTTAAGAAGGTTTTGCAGGTTGGGGCAGAGCCACTTGAATATAAACTTCTTTCTCCTTGCAAGTATGAGAAGAGAAGGATATAATGGATTCCTTGAAATCCTCTTGCATTTTCCGAGAGAAAATCAAGCATAAAACACCATTTCTGCAGCCTGAGCTCATTAGTTGGCAGAATCCAGCCCAGATTCCATCTGGCCTTGCTTCGTGCTCTGCCTGAGGATGCTGGGAGTCCTCCCTGGAGAGTGCCTTCAGGACAGACTTGTAGGTCCATCCCAACCTCTTTTCTCAGCAGGATCCAAGTACTTGAAGTGATTTCACCCCAGGAGCATTCACTGAATGGGATACAGCACACAGAAGGGAAGGGTGTGGTGGGAGCACAGATCACTTTGTCTTGTCATCTTGAAGGTAGGTCCTGACCTATTCTGGTCAGATGTATAAACACATAAACATCTCAGGCAGGAAAAAAAGGGAATATTTAGTCAGATGAAGAATTCATTCTTCTGGTTACTGCTGCCATTTCTGCTGTATCAACGCTTTCTCCACTACTGCCATTCTAACTTGAGACCTTTTGGAAATGGGATTTGTGCTGCAAGTTAGTTATTAGAGAAAAAAACCCAACCAACTGCCATGGGACTGAGGTATTTTCCTAGAGCAAGAAAACAACTCTTCTTCATTTGAGGAACTGATGACTGCTGCTGCAGTCAGCTCCCACTCAGAAATCTGGATTTAAGGTCAACAAACCCTTTCAGCTTCACTTACAAGAACACAGGATGGGCAACCACACCTGCCTGCCATGTTCTTTTCCTTGCACTGGTTTCCAGCTCCTTCTGCCTTTGCTAAACATTCTCACAATGCTGGTTTGTCCAGTGAGGTGGCAGCTGCAGGGAAGGCAGCCACAGAAAAGCAGGGTTGGAAGGTGAAAAGAGGCACCAAGTCTCTCATTCTGGAATTTTTCTTACGCTCCCAAACAAACCAAAGACGTTCCACACCCGTCAACACTGCCTGGCCCCAGTCTGTTACCTTCACTGGCACAGCTGCAGCAGTGTTGGGGCTGCTCTTGTTTGTGCCACCTCAAAAGTCCCCAGCTCTTCCAGAGCAGTGTCCCAGGGCACACACAGGCTGCTTGGCCACGGCTCCTGATGGGCTGTTGGTGGCTTTGCTGTTTGTATTGCTCTCCAGCACCAACTGGAAATCTTCACATGACCCATTGCAGCACTTACTGGTTTCTTGGTATTGCCTGAGGTGAGAAAAGCAACTGCAAGGGAGAGGAGGGACAAGTCCCAATCTCCCTGGCTATATCCACAGGACAACACCAGACCAAACGTGCCCAATAACAAAGGCCATAGATTGCATGATGGAAAAGGAGGAATTACAGCTCCGGGGTACACTGCATACCCACTGCCGCTCTCCCCAGCACAAACCTGCCCAGCCTCAGTCTCACCTCACACAAATACACATATGAGTAGGAAAATATGTAGGAATAATGTCCATAGAGTAAATAGAAAGGATATCATGCGATGAGGTCTCATCTGGGATCTCACTTTCCATTCCACCAAGCTCAGGGTGCAAGAAACAGCTGGTGGAGCATGTGAGTTGTTGATAGTTCTCCTTTTTCCTTGTTTTTAACTTAATTTTTAGGCTGCTCTCTGTGTCCTGGGTGATCCCAACCCTCTCTCCCAGGCTCCTGGGGAGCTCTGAGCTCGCTGATGTGGCAGCAGGGAGCTTGCAGAGAATCCCTGGCGAACTGTTTGCTGCAACTCTATTTTTAATATACATTGCTGACCCTAATGATGGTCTATTGAGATGAGGGCAAGGAATGTCTGATCAAGTGGAGATTAATTTTTGACTGTGCTGTCTGGAAATGCATGAAAATGCACTCCTTTTTCTATTTAGACTCACAGGATGCTTTGATTGATTGACTAGTTTACAAATGAAGGTGATAAAATTAGGTTGAAGACCACATACATTTCTTAAAATGAGTCTGGCTGGTCGTGGAGACAATGAGGTTTGGACAGATTGTATTGCTGGTTTAGGCAATCTTCTGAACATGTCAAGATTTATAGACCTGTACTGTAATGTTACAATTGCAGCTCACTGATATAGGTTTCTTTGCAAATTCTTTCCCATTTTATTTGAAAAAGGCCATTAGAGAGTTATAGACTATTGAAAAAAGCTTTTTCTTTGCTAACCCTTAATAAACTCTTCCAAACAAGGACTACTGCATTTTTGTATTAAATTTAGACCAAAATCTATAAAACATGTTCTCCCAGGTTTGGATAATTTGATTATTATTATCTAAATGGAGTTATGGTTCGTACTGGCTTGCAGTAAATAAAAGGCAAGTTAAGGTTTGTACAAGATCTTAGGACACTGAGGATTTTTCACTCCTCATTTGGATTACAGGATTTTGGGAATGGGAAGTCTATTTCCCTAGCTGAGAAATTATAAGAATAAAATCCCCATAATGTAGTGCTGAAATTAATGTTGCATTGAGCTAGAAACAAATTACTATTAACATTTCTTTATCCTTCTTGTTGCACAAATACCCCCAGAAGCCTTGGGATTTTCTTAATAAAACAGACAAGGTTTACCAAACAAATGCAAACAGATGACAATGGGTTTCATGCAAAATTAAAAACCATGATGACATTAAAAATCATTACAAGGGAAGAGCAATAGATAAGATATCAAAGCTCTTTATGAATTAATAATCAATTCTATTTTATACATTTTGCCGTCAGACTAATGTTATCCAAGAACTTTGTCAGTGATGTCCTAGAGAGGGGGTTTGGGTGGGTTTTAATAGGAGCTCCCAGATTTTGTTTTCATGCCTTTTCCACATGAAAAAAACCCCACCAAAATTCGATGTTTCCATGTGTTTGGAGGATTGGGGAAACAGGATCAAGGTTCAAACCACCAGTCAGAAATGCACAGCTCTCAGGGCATCAATAAATATAACCACAGAGCTTGGCACGTCCTGGCTCTGGGGAGAGGGGTGAGGATGCCCTGGCGTGGAACAGGACTGGCTCCCTTTCCTGCTGGAGTGAGGTGTAAAGCTCTGGGAGCAGCAGAAGCATTTTAGGGGCGGGAACCTCAAGGGAAATGCTGGATGTCACCAGGACCCATCAGACAGATGAAAGAGGCTGCTTTAATGAAAGCCCTGTGGGAGCATCTCCACCTCCCCCAGCAGCTTAGAGGTGGGAGGACCAAACATGCTTGTGAGCCTCCTCCTTCCACGGGCTGCAAAAATACCTCCTTTGTTGGGGTACAGCATAAAGAACCCAAGTCCATCTGCCTCGAGGGCAGGCATCTCCCTCACCCAGCAGTACCCTGCTCCAACCTTTGGCAGCAACTTGTTTCACCACCTCCCCAGGGTGTGCCTTCAGGGAGGATTTATCTTTCCCCAACCTAAGCGCAGCATCCCTTCCTTCACAGTTCATCCTTAAAACCCAACACTAATGGGAATTTTGGAAGGGGGCGAGGATCACAAGTGAGGGCAAGGGCTGCAGGAGGTGCAGGAGTGCTTGGCCCTGTGAGAGCACTGCAGGGGAGAATGTGGTTTTCCTGCCTGCAGGTGGTACGTTTTTGATTCTCAGTTATCAAGTGAAGAGCTGTGAAGGGAGGAGTGGTGAGAGATGTGCCTGGGAAGTACACAATGCCAAAACATTACTTATCTAACCCTGGGATGTTGACAGCTGCTGCTTCTCCACTCGTCCTGAGCTTGCAGTCAACCCTCCACAGCTCATGGGACTCTGCTCTGTGGCTTGTGCCTCAACCACTCAGTATGTGGTTTCCCTAACTCTGCTGATACTAGAAAGATTTTAAAAGAAATTAGCTCTGAGAAGAAAACAATAAATAGATGAAGTCTTGTGCTGGTTAGAGCTGAAGTAGAGTT
>NW_008676019.1:0-1183 GCF_000695815.1 Acanthisitta chloris
AGGTGACATTTGGCACCTTGGGGTGGTTTTGCCATCACATCCCTGATGGGAATGGAGAAAGGAGGGAGGAAGCCACTCATAAGTGGCTTGAGGTGCCTTCAAGCCCTTCCTGAGACACTTCCAAGAAGTTTCCTCCATCTCTTCCCACCCCAGTCCCTTCCCAATATGGGTGGAGGTGACATTTGGCACCTTGGGCTGGTTTTGCCATCACATCCCTGATGGGAATGGGAAAGAGGGAAGAAAACAACCAGAAGTTGCTTGTGGTGCCTCCAAGCTCTGCCTGAAGCACCTCCAAGATTTTTCCTTCCTCTCTCTCTCCCCTCCCCCCCCAATCCTTTCCCATCTGCATCACAGCTGCTCCCACTGCCATCCCTAAGGAGTCCTGACATTCTCCAGCAGTGCTAGAGCTTTCCAAGGACCTCCAGGGCAGTAGGTACTGAGATCTCCTCCAGGACAGACTATTAATAATCATCTCTTGGCTCTGCACAAGAAGTCCAGAAGATAAAGTCTGCTCTCCCTGAGCTCAGCAGGACTCAAAGGTCAGGAGGTGTTTCCCCCTCCAAAGTAAAGCAGGAGGTGAAAAATAGAAAGCAACACATCTGGGGTGGCTTTTTTTTGGGGGGGATGTTTTGGCCATTTGGTTGTTTTACAGCAAAAACCACCACCAGCAGCAGAAGTTTCTCCTCCTGAGGAAGGACAATGTGGCTCAAGTCCTCGTGGAATGAGGAGGAGCTAAATCAGCCTCGAGGTTGGTCATGCCAAGGAAAGAGGGAAGAAAACAACCAGAAGTTGCTTGTGGTGCCTCCAAGCTCTGCCTGAAGCACCTCCAAGATTTTTCCTTCCTCTCTCTCTCCCCTCCCACCCCAATCCTTTCCCATCTGCATCACAGCTGCTCCCACTGCCATCCCTAAGGAGTCCTGACATTCTCCAGCAGTGCTAGAGCTTTCCAAGGACCTCCAGGGCAGTAGGTACTGAGATCTCCTCCAGGACAGACTATTAATAATCATCTCTTGGCTCTGCACAAGAAGTCCAGAAGATAAAGTCTGCTCTCCCTGAGCTCAGCAGGACTCAAAGGTCAGGAGGTGTTTCCCCCTCCAAAGTAAAGCAGGAGGTGAAAAATAGAAAGCAACACATCTGGGGTGGCTTTTTTTTGGGGGGGATGTTTTGGCCATTTGGTTGTTTT
>NW_008676020.1:0-6553 GCF_000695815.1 Acanthisitta chloris
CCCTGCGTGGAGCGCCGTCAGCCGGCACATGTTGCCGCCGAACCGGCGCGATAAACCAGGCGGAGGCGCGGATGAAACTTAGGCCAGCGCAGCCCGAGCGTATGTACGTTCGTCGTCGCTTCTCCTTCATATTTTTTAAATTTGAACGTGGGGAGGCGGGGTGGGTGCTGAAACCGTGAGCTGTTGGCGGAGAAAAGCCGAGAGGTGGGATTGCGGCAGCGCTGGAAAAAACAATCCGCTCCTCGGCCGGGGAGAGGGAGGGCGGGCGGTGCCCGTCGGGTGTGCTCCGAGGCTGTCTGCGGAGCGTGAGCGCTGGGCTCGGGCTCAGACCCCCGGCGGGCTGACACCCAGAATATTCCTTATTACCATCTGCGCAGCGTTAGGCTTTTGCTGCTACAGTATAGTCCTGAGCTAGCGGCTTTACGGTATGGGCTTCGGTGAGCCTGAAAACGGGAGAGAGCTGTTTTTGGTCTGAGTTATGTGCTCCTTCACCAGATGATGCGTTTTAGTCCTTCCCGAGACGTACTGCGCCCTGTCAGGTTAGTTGCAGTGATTGTGGCCGAACTGCAGCTCCCAGTTCATTAGTCATCCTGCAAAAATTTATGGTGAGAGTTACTTGAGTAACCCTGTGGTCTGACTTCCCAAAATGCTCGGTGCTGCTGCTGGAGTTGATGATTAAACACTAACGTTTAGTTTTAACTATGCAAATGAAGAGCGTTTTTCCCTGTGATTTTGTTGTGGGGTTTTTTTTCATTTTCTTTTCTTTTTTTTTTTCTTTTGGACAGAGAGAGTGGGATTGGGCACATAAGAGTTTAATCTGGATGTGGAAGGATGCCCTTATAAAACGACATGCTAGATATATAATCTGAAAGTTACTGAGGAGACATGATTATAGCGTTCTCCTTTGAGGAAATTTCTGGTAAGTGATTCCTCCTCTGTCTTAAAGAGAGACAGCCTGGAATTTAGTTCTCTTTTAAAGCTGCTTAAAACGGTTTCATGATGTTGCAGTTCCGCTTTGGCGCTGGGTCCTGGTGCTGTCACGGAGGGTGTGTGTGCAGGGTGTGTGCGCGGGTGGGGTGGGGGCAGCAGATGACACTCCGGTGAGTGGCACAGTTGGTGTTTTGTTTACACGGCGAGCCGAGGAGCTGGCTGCTAGCAGACGGCTGCCTTGTCACCTTAGCGACCCAGCTTAATGCCTTATAAACCACTGGAGGAGTTGAATTAGCTCCAAATTATTACAAAATGCGTGGAGGAAACAAAGCAGAGAATCAGCTTTTCTCATTTAGCCGATGTAGTTTCTGAGGTTTGTTTTTGTGTTGTTGGGTTTGTTGGTTGGTTGGTTGTTTTTTTTCGTGGTTTTTTTTTTTCTCCCCCTCCCCCCCCCCGGGAAAAAAAACAGCTTGAAGACAGCAGAATCTTTGGAAAACAACATTGCACTGGAGGTGAATTAAGATACAGAGTGTTTGTCCTATACCTAAAGTTAACGTTCTCTCTGTTAGAATCAAAATATTTTGTCTTGAAGTAAACCCTGGTTTTGCTGCTTGCTTTGAACGTGTGACTTTCTCCACGAGATGCTGTGCAGTACTGTTGTCTGGCTATGGGGAGGCTACAGACGGTGCATAACGTGATCAAAAATTAGAATTTGTTTTAATTTTGTCATCTGTAAAGGGTTTTGCTTGGGTTTGTGCTCGTTTCTTTTCCCCATATACTGTTAAAAGATGAGAAAATGGAGGAAAATGAGGTGCAGCAGCAAGGTAACATTGCTGGAGGGATTTGTTTTGAAGGTCATGCATGAGATGACTGGGAGTGCCAGTCTGATGCCTTGTCTCATAAGAGGTAAAACTCACTAATCTCCCTAGAGATTGTTCCTAATGAGCACAATGTCACTGGTGGTCAAAAAATATTATGGTTATTGCCTGAAAACTCCTTCTGACATTTTTAAATACTTTTGGGTAGTGGAGACATGGCTGAGGAGATTAGTAGTGTTTGCTCGGGAAAAAAAAAGTAGTGTTTGAGGGCAAATGAGAAGTGGATAAAGTGGTTTTGTATTCTGTGCTGATGAATCTGTGCAATTATCTGCATGAATAAGTCATAGGGGAAAAAAGGCAGGATTTGAGTCTTCATCTTACTTATCCATCAGACTGCTTGGAGAACAAAGTCTTTCGAAGGAGTGTTCCTCCATGGTGACTTGTCAATGCCGAGCCCCCAAGGAACTGACATTTTACTGCCACCTGGTGCAGCTGTTTTTGTAGTGGAGCTCTGGCAGCAATTTTTTTTTTTTCCTGTTGGCTGTGTAAATCCACTTCAAGGAAAACAAATGGTGGTGGCTAAAGACTATGTCGGTGCTGATTATGTTGAAACATAGGACGTACTCATACATCTCCTACCTATTGTCATTATCACAACAGTGAAGAAGCAGGAACAGCTTGTCATTGATATGTGTACTTGGTGGAAATCTGTATAGCTGTATTGCTCCAAATTAACTAAAGGGTAGGAAAGAGATTGAACAGTATCAATTAAAATCCTCAGCCAACTTTGGTAACTTGTTCTTTTTCAGCAAATTGCTTAATTTTTGACAAATATGTGTTAAATTATCATGTAAAATCTTTGTCTCGGACAGCTTGTGGAACTTGACAAAGTCACTTACTTGATGGACCTTCTCTGTGTGCCATCAGACTTGTGCCATGACGTTTCAGATCTTTGTGTTTTACAGGATTTGCCTATGTGCCCTGCTGTAAAAAACCCATTAATTTCTGCTTTTTCAGTTGAAGCGTTTGGAGTCTACATGGTAGAGCCTGGTAGGTTTCTTGTAGGTTTGCCACACACTTAAAGCTTCTTAAATGGTATAATTCTAAAACTTGCCAAGAATAGGCCAAATGCAGGATGGGGGAAGGGTATTGCCAAGAGTGTACTTATTGTGGCAACAAGTGTTTTGGTATGTTTTTGTAGAAAGTATGGAATATATAGAGAAAAAAACGTGTCTCAGTACAACAGTGATTATTTTAACATGTCTGATCTTCATGTTGATGTTTCTGGAAGGCCATTAGGATTCATCACCTTCCAGAAGCTTGAAACAGTCTTTGTCCCTTCCATAGGTTGTCGGTTTGGGATTTTTAGCCAAATTGTTAACAATTAATTTAGGAAGAAGGTTTGGTGATTGTGGTTGTGTGCATGGGAGATCATGGGATTGGTGTTTGATGTTTCCAGTGTGTCATGGGCTATGAGCTTAGCACAGAATCATAGAATGTCCTGAGCTGGAAGGGGCCCATAAGGGTCATTGAAGTCCAGCTCCTTACCCTGCATGTGACAGCGCTTCATATGGTTTAGAGAAGAACTAGTGCCTGTGAGTGCATTAACAGAAATTACTGTTGGAATCTCCGTTACGTCATGTCCTGACCTCACAAATATATATCGACGTTTTTATCAGTTTGCTATTTCACAGTTGCATCCCTTTACCTAAATAAGCACCCTTTATGTGCTTAAAAACAGCAAAAATGACAAAAATGATGATGATGATGATATAATGAAATACAGCTTCTTCCCATCGTTTTATTAGAGTGAGCAAATCACTAACCAAAAGTTGGGAAATAAATCTATTCGGTTACAATTTGCTTTTACATAGGAAGAACTGATGGGTATCTTGGGCTTGTGTCTGTGCTTTGCCTGATTTTGTTGACCCTTTTCGAATTTAAAATATCAGTAAGTAAACCTACCCAAGTCTCCAGATCATGTAAAACCCACTGAAAAGTCTGGATCATTAAACTGTCTTGTGATGAACTGTGCAAAAGAATGATTGAATTGGTGTCTCAGGAGAGGCAATTAGCATCTAAGTAAGGAAAAGAATCCCAGTGTGATGGGTGTGGTGCTGAGATTTTTAAAGGGAGAATTGATGAAACAGTTTCCATCACCAGTAGTTAAGAAAGCTTTGTTGTTCGGGAGAAATACAGTATTGAGAGTTGAAAAGCAATTAATTGGGAGCTAGTTTTGTTCGTGTTTGTAAATAACTTCTGAAATTCAGCAGCTGCTTCATCCTAAGATTACAGAACAGTAACTCCGAGAGTGAATTGACCGAGTCACTTAATTTGTAAGTCAGCTGTCTAAATCAAATGAGCGACAAATCTTCATTTGTGTATGACTAATTTCATTTTTCTGTAAAAGGTTAATTCTCAATGGCTCAGTGGTTTCTGAACCACCACAGGATATGCATATTTGTATGGAATTTACCGTAGCAGCCTGGTGGTGTAAGTGTGTGCCCCATGAAGGTGGGGACGGGGGATGTGCAGCTTCCTGCCTCGGGCACCTGCCGTTCAAGTCTGCCCCGCCTTTCCTGCTCATCGCATCCTGCTCTAGACTGATGCAGTTCGGAGGTGTAGTGGTAAAGCAGTGCTGCTGTCTGTGCCCCCAGTCTCTTGCGCTGGTGTAGCTGTTTGTGCAACAGTGCTGTGACTGAATTGAAGAACTAAGTGGGTTGAGAAGCAACCGGTTTGCTAGTCTCCAAGGGGTTATACGTAATGTAATACATTGATCTATGTAAATATGTGATTCGTGGCCTGGGAAAGGGTGAGAGATTTATTTTATTTTTTTTTTTAGTTTAAGGTCTGAACATCAGACTGTACCCTGAATTTAGTGCTGTTTTATCATACTTGAGCAATTATATTTTTCGGTCTGATATTTGAATGTTAGAAACTGGTAATGGAAAGCTGTCTTTGGGATGGAATTTGTTGTGGCAAACTAATTGTTGATTTGCTTTTAAACAGAAATAATTAAAAGAGATGCAAACCAGCTGAAAGTAGATGACTCAAACCACTCTCAGACTTAGTGGATACTTCGGATTGGTGTGCAGGTAACAGGTATAGAAAGTACTAATTGGATTTAGAAGTTTCTAATCAGGTTAGATTCTTATCTGCCATTAAGGAAAATGGGAGTTAGCTGCCTAATCGGCTTAAAGATCTTTTACAAAATCCTCTGGGTACTTATATGCATCTTTAGCTGCCTAAAGCTGTTGGAGAAACTGTTCCTTTTTCCATAAGCTTGGTAGGCTAGAACGAGATCTGTATCTTGGGGTTTACGAGTTTGAAGGAGGACAGTGAGCTTCCGTGCATTCAATTCCACTGATTTGTCTGAACTTCAAGTCAGAAATATGAAAAACGTCTTTCCTGCCTTGGTTAATTACACCTGAAAACAGAAACAAATAAAGGCAAAAGTATTTTTCATGTATTTGCATTTCAAATTGTAGGTTTTGCATTCTTAAACATGTGTTTCATCTAGCACTGTAAGTTCAGAGGCAGATTCGAGAATTTTGACATGAATATTTGCAGTATGAGTTTGGTTTGAATTGACTTATGAGTAACTGCACAACACTTGCAGGGAAATATGGCTTGGGAAGGTTAGTGTCCCAGCTGTGTGTGCCATCACCCAGCCACTGGCTGCAAAGGTAGCAGCTTGTGAAAGTCAAATTGAAACCCAGTGTTTGTTTATTTTTAACCCAAAAGAACAGTGGTCATCAGGGGTAGGTAGTAGCTTCATCACACGTACCAAGTTACACTGTCCTTGTCTTTAAAACCTAATTTTTTTTAGGAGTGTGGTTTATGTCTGTGTCTTAACATGGGCAAGAAAACAAAGTAGAGGTAAAGTTTGGATGACTTGAAGTATGTGTGGTGCTTAAAGGATGGTTTTGTTAGTTGCCTAAATAATGAATGCTCTGTATGCAAACATAAAGGTGGTTGGAATATGGTCAAGGCAGTATTAATTACTGGTTATAAGATGAAACAGGACAAGATACAAGGAGATAAATTGTCTTGTTTGTGGAAGTTGTGCTTATCTGCATCTTGAATAGGTATACTAAATCACCTCTTTTTATTTCAAATGCGGCACAAAAGGAAGAAGTAAGAAAGTGTCTGTCCAGCAGACTTCATCTTGTTGAATGTCCATTGAAAGCATCAGTCAGACTTGCAGTGCTACCAGTTTTTCAGAACTAGCATTGCTCCAAGCGTGAAGTATCCAGGAAGAAGGTGGCTCATTGTCCACTTCCTTGGCTTTGTAGAAATTGCAGGGAAGATAAGACTCCAGATGAAACTGAGGCCTTAACAAATGGTAGACCACACTAGGAGTAGCAGACATGGGCAGGTCATGCTAGTTGAGTAGCTAACCCGCTGACTTGATTACAAAAAGTGTGAGAGAAATTCAGACCCCAGGGTGTGTCTTGTTATGGATGGCTGCCCAAACGCTTTGTGCTTCTGGCACTGGTCTGGCCCTGCCTGTGGAACCTCTGTGGATGAAGGTGGGAGCAAGACCAATAGTGCTGGGCAGCAGCAGCAATATAAGCTTAAGCTGATGAAAAATGGGATCTGCTGTGGTCTGGGCTGTGTGAGCCTTCCCTCCTCTCCTGCACTATTACTGGTGTTTCTGCGGCGCAGTGGCAAGCATATCTAGTGACGTGAGCCGGCTGAAAACTACTTGCTGCTTTATTGTTAGGTTCTTTGTCATCCTCTAGCTCCCTGAACAGATTCACCACAGTCAAATCAGTGCAAAGGTAGGATGGGACCGTGCAGTT
>NW_008676020.1:6572-10039 GCF_000695815.1 Acanthisitta chloris
TCAGCTACGACTGAAACTGTTTTAATCTGCCGTGGAACTGTACTCCTGAACTTGTAATTGATGTGATGCATGACAATTAATTTTCTTCCAAGAAATATTTCTCTGCTGACACCCAGTTAAACCTCTTCTCTTGATTCTTTATAATTTACTGTTTTTTCAAGCCGAAGTCTGTCAAGCAGAAGCCTGGCAAAGGTCTGTAAAAACTTAAGTTCATAAATCAGAAGCTGGCAGCTTTGTGGACTTCCTAACAAATTTACAGTGTCATAATTCTAAAGCTCAAAATGATCTTAGAATTGCACATTAATTTTTTTGTATACCAGATGGGTAAAAACAGGTCACTTCTGCCACGGGCGCTCAAATGCCAGTGTGTTCAACTCTAATATTCACTTTTGTAGCGAGTTGAGAACTTACCCTTGGTTGTCAGTGTGAAGTCTCAGTTACTAAAATCCCAAACCCTTTTTACTGTTAAACGAAGACACCAAACTTTTTTCATCACAAACTTTGTTTTTTGTGGGTTTTTTTTATGTGCAGTTAGAAACACCTTCATAGATATTTAGTGTGGCTGCAGGTATGCCAGTATAGAATGGTAATATCAGCATGATGTGTTAATTTATAGGGACACTGCCATGGTTTAAATTGCCTGCGTGAAGTGTGGTATACATGTGGAGCCCTGTTGCTTTTTCATCCCTTTAGAAAATCATGACCAACCTGGGATTGAGTTTGCAGAATGCTTTTCATAATGATCGGAAGGCTTTTCTTGCATATACTTTGATCTTGTATAAAAACACTTAATTCAAATATGAACTGAACATTCTTTCAGCCAGTTCAAGGATTTAATTTCAACAGGCAAAAAGAAAATACTTAGGCCTAACTTGCAGTGAATTCAGTAGGTGCACAGTATATAAATATCATCTTCATTAAACCCGGAGCTTTTATGAGACACCTATAATAACTTAAAATGTAAACAGGGTTTCTATGACCTGAGTGATTTACTGGCAGCTGACTCTAATTTTAAAATGGATGAGAAAATAGATCACTCTCCAGCTGAAGGTTTTGGGACTTCATCAGTTTGGTTTGGGGTTGGAAGTATTCACTTTGAGATAATGGAGATCTGATAGTATCTCTTTCATCTGTAAGTATTCTGTCAAGCAGGAATTTCACATAAGCTTGTTTTAATGAAGTTAAAAGGAAGTTTTTACTGATGAATTAATTTGTAAAGATAACTTGATGCGAACTTTCTGGATGTTGCTGCAATTTTTGTAAGCAGCAATATCAAGTCAACAAAACTCTTCATGTTATTTTAAATAGTGCACCTGGAAAGGGGTTGTATGGTAGCTTCTCTTTTCTGCTAGAGGAACTAGAGGGAGGGGAAGGCCTGGAATTAGTCAAAATGGTGGCAGGAAACATAGCACTAGTATAATTTACTCTGAAGATTCTGTAATTCTGATACTCAGAACCTAGCCTTCTGTCCTGGTGTTAGCAAGGATGGAGTTAATTTTCTTAGTAGCTGGTGTAGTGCAGTGTTTTGGATTCAGAGTGATAATACACTGTTGTTTTGGTTTTGCTGGATTGGGTTTATCCTAAATCAAGGACATTTTCTTGCTTGTGTCTTATGCTCTGCCAGTGAGAAGATACACAGGAAATTGGGAGGGAGCATAGCTGGGACAGGTGACCTGAACTAGCCAAAGGGATATTCCCCACCATGGCACCTCATGCCCAGTCTATAAGCAGGAAGGGCCGATCCGGGGGAGGTTAGGGGTTGTGCCAGTTCATGGGTGGTGAGCAATTGTATTGTGCATCACTGATTTTGTTCTTTTTAGTATCTATTAGCATTGTGGCTCGTTCTACTCTTGCTTATTATTAAACTGTTCTTATCTCAACCTACATATTTTACTTTATTTGTTCTCCTCCCCATTCCTCCGGGGTGGGGAGGAAAGGAGGGAGTGTGAGCAGCTGCGTGGTTCTTGGCTGCTGGCTGGGGTTGAACCACGACACCTTCAGCAGTAAATGAAAGAACTCTTTAGTCTTAATACCACAGTTGAAAGCTGACATCAGTAGTGTTGGGACAGCAGTAAAGTAGACTATTAGAGGAAGGGAGTTTTGGATTCTCATTAAGCTTCTATAAACTTTAAAGTAGCAGGAATTTCCCCACCTTTTTGTAGCAGCTTTTGACAATGTAACTTTTGGAGTTTCACAGTAATGTAAGTGCTCTGAGAAATGCCTTTAAACATTGTGTGTTATCTGATTGCTTTGAGAAGCATGACCCTACATAACATAAACCTCCTGACACAGGTAGTAGTAGTCTGAGAAATTTAAATGTAATGCTCACAGATCCCTTCAGATAGCTGCAGGCTCTGTCTGCATTGTACCTAGAGGAGTTGGCTTCAGTCGTAATCTGATGTCTACTGACAAGCTGAAGGATGGTGTTCTCACCTCATCAAGGCTGACTTGATCCCTGGTTTTGGAGTCTTGGTGAGACCTGGTGAAGGAGTTGTGGTCACATGTGGCTTATGCTGTAGAAGAACCTTGTTGGAACATGTTCTCTCAGCTTGGTTGTAGTTGTGACTTGGATGGGGTTTGAGAGTCTGAAAATGGAGTCTTGCTTTGCTCTTTCACTTCAGAGCCATTGCTTCTGTGGGGTGCACAGTGACTTTATAGTCTGTGCAAAACTGAGTATACTGTATGGCTTGCACCTTATACCAAGCCCCATTGATATATGGCTCTAAATAAAGTCTCCACAAATTCTTAGTTGTGAGCTTTAAGTGCTAAGCAATTTCTTTTTCTTGTTGTTATTGCCATATAAAAACAAATAGAAGGGGAGGGGCAAATCTTTTTCATTATATTGTGTTTTCTCAGAGTTCCTCTCTTGTGTGGTAACAGAATACCACGTCATTCCAAGTTCTTACTATGTGAAAAGTTGAAGAATTCATCACCAGTAGAATTCATAAAAGTTGAAAATACAAGCAGGTTCAAATAGGGTTTGAACAAACTGAGATTAGGTTCAATAACATAGATAGTGTTCAAATGCAGGCCTGGCCCTCTAATATCTTACTACAGAAAACCAGGGAAGTATTACTAGAGAAATGCCTCACTGTACCATGGTTTTTATTGGATGTTGGAGGTTTTGGTGGTTTTTTTGGTGTTGCTTTTGGGGGTTTTTTGAGCAAAAATGTGCTGAAGATAACTTGTAGAAAACAACATGAAGTTACTTTGGCATTTATTCAACTCTTTATAGGGTTTTTTTATGCCTTCAGCCGTGTGTTAGAAAAATACAAATACAGCCTTCTCTAGTCTTGCTATTTACTTGGGTCTTGAAATTTCATGCCCAAGTTGCACTGGGTCCTTTGGTATAAAAGTATTGGAAGATTAGAATTTCTCCCAAGGCTAAGTAATATGCTGAAAGATGTCTCAGAGCAGGTATATGCAAATAATTAAAACTAGTGTTTGTGCTGGTTTGAGCTGAAGTA